>NC_142932.1:75302417-75342417 GCF_046866305.1 Octopus bimaculoides
GAACTTCATTGCTTTATAGTTGTTTCTGTTGTAAGATGTGGAGAACTCTTAGTTGAGTACCAGGATGACATCCTATAACTTCATCAGAGCCTTCAATATGAAGTGAACTTTATTTGATAAATGAAATGCACTTCATATTGAAGGCTCTGATGAAGCTATAGAATATTATCCTAGTATTCAACTAAGAGTCCACCACATCTTATAGCAGAAAGCTAGGAAGTTCATTGCATAACATTTGGTTTTCTGGTGTCATCTCTTTGTTTTCTATAAATATATATATATATATATATATATATATATATATATATACACACACACATGCATGATAAACTTCTTTCATTTTCTGTCTACCAAGTCCACTCATAAGGTTTTGGTCAAGGACACTTGCCCAAGGTGCTGTATTATAGGACTGAAACCAGGTCCACATGATTAGGAAGCATGCTTATTAACCACATAGCTGCAACTGCTCCTATGTTATCAAATGTAAAATGTTAATAATAAACATATAGAAATACTTTTACCATCAGTGTTTAAAAAAAAAAATTATTTTCTCATTAATATAGATTTCTAATTAATGAATTAATTTTTGTTTGTTATTTGTTTAGGAGATCCAGATATTCCGAGCTGTTGTGCTACCTGAGGAGGAACAAGGACAAACACAGCACCAAGTCATGTGTTTTGTGATGCACTACTTAAAGAATGAATTCATTTCTTCTGATGCCATGTCCAAATTACGTCAGGTTAGTTCTAATCATGTTTTGATTCTTTCCCTATAAAATATTACTAATTTTACTTAGAATATTGTAGTGTAAGCACTTGGCTGGTCCTTGAAGAGTTCAGTCATTCAATTCTCAAATTACTCGTTATCACTGTTTTTATTAGGGACAAGGATGTATAGGTGCAGATGTACATGTGTAAGTGCAGGCATGGAGTGCAAGTGTGACAATAGGTGCAGGCATGACTGTATAAGTGGAAGTGTGACTGTATAGGTGCAGGTGTGACTATGGGTGCATGTGTGACTGTATAGGTGCAGGTGTGGCTATATGGGTGCAGGTGTGACTGTATAGGTGTAAGTATGACAGTATAGGTGCAGGTGTGACTATATAGGTACAAGTGTGGCTGTGTGAGAATAGACATGATTGTGTAGTTTAGAACTTGGCTTCCTAAACACATGATTTTGAGGTTCAGTCCCACCATGTAGCATTATGGGCAAGTGTCTTTCACTATAGCCTAGAGCTGATCAAAGCCTTGTGAATGCATTTGGTAGATAGAAATATATATATACATACATATATATATATAATATATATATATATATATATATATATATATATTTCTGACCGAGACCTTTGGAAATGTGCTGTGCATGAGAAGACCCGGCAAGCCAAGTGAGACCTAAATCCAAGGCCTCTGCCAGGAGTGTAGCCAGCCCACTCATGCGTACCTCTCCTACATTGGACACTAAACTCCACTTGTGAAGACTTATTGAGGCAAGTGAAATCGAACTAAATTCGACGACTGGCACCCGTGCCAACGTCGTCTCCTTCATTGGACACGAAACTCAGCTTGCGAAGACTTATTGGGGCAAGCGAATAGCGAAATCGGGATAGCACCTGTGCCCAGCGTCGCCTTTCTGGCACTTGTGCTCGTGACATGTGTAAGGATTTTCGAGCGAGATCGTTGCCAGTGCCCCTGGACTGGCTCTTGTGCAGGTGGCACATAAAATACACCATTTTGAGCGTGGCCGTTGCCAGTACCGCCTGACTGGCCTTCGTAGGATTTTCGAGCGAGATCGTTGGCAGTGCCCCTGGACTGGCTCTTGTGTGGGTGGCACATAAAATACACCATTTTGAGCGTGGCCGTTGCCAGTATCGCCTGACTGGCCTTCGTAGGATTTTCGAGCAAAATCGTTGCCAGTGCCTCTGGACTGGCTCTTGTGCGGGTGGCACATAAAATACACCATTTTGAGCGTGGCCGTTGCCAGTACCGCCTGACTGGCATTCGTGCGGGTGACATGTAAAAGCACCCACTACACTCTCTGAGTGGTTGGCGTTAGGAAGGGCATCCAGCTGTAGAAACTCTGCCAAATCAGATTGGAGGCTGGTGTTGCCATCTGGTTTCTCCAGTCCTCTGTCAAATCGTCCAACCCATGCTAGAATGGAAAGCGGACGTTAAACGATGATGATGATGATGATATATATATCTATATATATAAAAATGAGAATGTGTGTCTGTCTGTCTGTCTGTCTGTCTGTCTGTCTGTCTGTCTGTCTGTCTGTCTGTCTGTCTGTCTGTCTGTCTGTCTGTCTGTCTGTCTGTGTGAATCCCTAAAACTCGAGAACTACGCAACCAATTTCATTCAAATTTTACAGATGCCTTACTTAGGGTTCCAGTTGTGTTTTAGTCAAAAAAAATTTTAACTTCTTGCAGAGTTCGAGCCCACAGCAACATAATATCTCCTCCAGTATTTAAGTATTACGTGTCAAAAGTGAAACAAAAACACTCATGTCAAATACTTTCACTTTAAAAATGAAACTATTCTACTAACTGAAACAATCACATTTCGATACTGTAATGACAGATACTTTCAGAGAGAGAGAGAAAGAGAGAAAGAGAGAGAGAGAGATGTATATGTATACATATAGATGTATATGTATACATATAGATGTATATGTACACGTTATTCCACTAACTGAAACAATCACATTTCGATACTGTAATGACAGATACTTTCAGAGAAAGAGAAAGAGGGAAAGAGAGAAAGAGAGAGAAAGAGATGTATATGTACACGTATATGTATATATATATATATATATATATATATATATATATATATATATATAGATGTACATGTAATATGTACACATATATACATATCTATATGCATACAGATATCTATACATATATACACCCATCACACACAAACACATGCACACAAACACACACATTAGTCATTTGTTTTCTTATCCAAAACTACGTCAAAAGTACTGAACGGATCTTTATGAAATTTGGAAATTATATTCTATGTATAACGGCCATAACTCCCATGAAAATTCATATATTTTTGATGTTGATGAAATTTTAACCCGAACATAACAGATGAGCATTATTTGTAATTCAACGGTACAACAGTGTAAGACTACCCTTTCAGATATACTTTCATTGTGATTTCTGCAATGTGGTGCATAAATTGTCAAGTAAATGAGACGCATCTTTGCCTCCACTGATTCACTTGCAAAGTGTTGAGTAAAATTATTTCGTTGCAGACCTCCTTTGGGTTTTTTTATTATCACTACGACACACATAGTCCCCAGTTGGTAACATTGATTTCAAGGCCCTCCTAGATGAGAGACTGGCATTCCACTTAATGTCTATGTTCCATGCTGGCATGGATTGGAGAGTTATTAATGTAGAAATATGGTATCGTAGCTACTAACAGTTGAGGGTTGCGTAGTCTAGACGGCGTTTTTAGATTTCATTATTCTCTTTAACCCGGGCAAAGCCGGGTATTTCTGCTAGTATATATATATAAATTTAGTAAATGGAGTAAAACGCATATGTTAATTGCATACTTATATTTCCAACATATGTTTCGAAGATTACAAATTATACCTTCCATAGGAATAGGTGATGTTGATAAGAATGTAATCTTCTCTTCAGGGAAAATGTATGGGAACCAGCTTAAATGTAAGACATTTTAACCGAATATGAGAACTGTAGAATATATATATATATATACATATATATATATATATATATATATATATATATATATATATATATATTCGCCATGATAGATCGCTGACCACTACATTTATAATTTTTTTTCTCCTTGTTTCTCTCCTTATTTCTTTCTATGTTCCTTTCAGTTGAAGAGCGTAGCTTGAAACGTCAAAGACTTTCTCTATTCCCGAGTGTTAAACTAATACATCTATTTGTTGTTTACACCACCTGTCTTTGTCTGTTGTATTTTTTCGTAAATTCTCCCATATATATATATATATATATATATATATATATCTTCGATCTTCATATATATACATATGAATTTGTATGCATGTGTGTGTGTGTGTGTTTGTGTCTCCTTGTTTTTGCATCATATAATTATTGCAAATGAATGTCATTAATTTCCAATATTGTGTGAAAATAACCACTTGAATGGCCTGTATATGAGTAATGATATCTGTCTGTATAGCTGTCCTAATTTTGCTGTTTAATGAAAAGGTATGAATGTCACAACATTCAATTTTCCCTTTTTCTTTAAAACTGACACCTACTTATTCTTAGTTAAAAAAAAAAAAGAGTCACTATTTATCTCACATTTTTTTATTTGTTATCTTCTGAAATCACTAATATCCTTGAAAAGTAAAGAAATGATTTTGTTTTTAAAATTTTTTTTCCAGAAAAATTCCAGAGCAATTCGTACCCCAGAAGATGACAAGGGTCGAGAGATCCACAATCACGACCTCATCATTTACTTAGATCAATCCCATTTAATCAGTCCATATATTTATAATATTTGCCGAGATGCAAATGACAAGATTTTTGCGCAAGATGTTGACCTGAGAATCATTTCCCGTTGTAAGTAATACCATTATTTGTAAACACTTCTGTATTGCTTTTTTTTTGGTACTCTTTAACTTCCATTTAAGATACAATACTACTTTGGACTGCATCAGTCAACCAGCCATGAAACACATGATATTGCAAGAATTGTACTAACATTGTTTACATTCATTTTAAGGGAAGTAATGCAAGGGAGAAACCTCTAAACCCTTCTTCTATCATTCGTGTTATGTAATTGGATCATTACAGGACTTGGCTATGATTAAAATACTTACTGTATTTACTCATGAATAAGTCTGAGGGAAAAGGCTAAAATTATAAATGGTAAGCATTTTGTACCTAGTTTTAATGTTAAATTGTTGGGTGCAACTTGCTACAAGTAAATATTGATAACTCTAATTGGCTAAGTCCACCAAACTATAAATAGTTATAGTTCTCCTCTCTAAGCTATAACCTCATAGTAGTTCATGGTTTGAAACCCCACTGTGAGAAACGTTAATTGTGATATAGCAGCATTGTATCTAAAAGGAAAATTATCTCTCATTGGTGTCTGGAGTTGTTGAGTATTTGATTCTGTAGATCTTGTTTATATGTTTTATACAGCAAAACATTAGGACTACAGGAATCAATGCATATGCTTTAAAGATGGCTGTAATGTTCTATTTAAAAAACTGTTCTTAATGTTTTTTTTTCTTTTAGTCAGGAGCAAAGGCAATGCGAATGATCCTTTACAGGACCACTGAAACTGATGGGTGGGAGGGAGGAAAGAAGGTATACTCAAACTGGAGACCTGGTCTGAATGTTTACAACAGAGTGGACTCTATTAAAGGTACCTGAGGTGACAGGTGATGGAATAAGTCTACCACCTGAGTAGTATATGGTGGGACTTGAACTCAGAATGCAAAAATCCAGAACAAATACCACAAGGCATTTGCCTTGACATTCTTATTGTTTTGCCATTCCCCTGCCTTGGATTGGTATTTTTGTATTGTCCTGAGAAGGTTAAGCACAAAGTTGACCTTGATATGGACTTAGAACACAGAGGGTTGGAAGAAATACCACAAGGCATGTTTCTGACACTTTAATGACTCTGCCAGCTCAGCACCTAAATGTTTTTAAAATTATCTTTCTGCTTGCATTAGCCCTTTAGCATTTTAAACTGGCCATATCTGGCCAAAATATTCTACCTTTTTGCCTCACTTCTTGGCTATATATAGGCACAAGCATGGCTGTGTGGTAAGGAGCTTGCTTCTCAACCTCAAGGTTCTGGGTTTAGTCCCATTGCATGGCACTTTGGGCAAATGTCATCTATTATAGCCTTGGGCTGACCAATGCCTTGTGAGTGGATTTGGTAGATGGAAACTGAAAGACGCTTGTCATATATATAAATATATATATATAGATACACACACACACACACATATATATATATATATATATATATATATATATACAGACATATATATGTGTGTGTCTGTATTTGTCCCCCACTACCGCTTGATAAGTGTTGATATGTTTACATCCTCATAATTTAGAGGTTCAGCGAATGAGTCTGATAGAATAAGTACCAGACATCAAAAAAAAAAAATAAATAAATAAGTGCTGGGGCTGATTCATTCCACTAAAAATTCTTCAAGGCAGTACCCCAATATGGCCACAGTCTAGTGACTGAAACAAGTAAAAGATAGAAGTTAAAAGATACCTGTTTTACGTTCAAACTGGCCAGATCTGGCCTCTCACACCAAACCGATAGTGCTATTCTAAACATAAAAAAAATTTCATCATTGAAATCTCATGGCTATGAGATAATGCATCATTAACTGAAAACAGTGAATAAATAAGCCTTACATTTGACTGACTAATCTGAATACTAAAGAGTTAAATAACTCTAAATTATATTTTGATATAGTGAAGGTACATGGCTCAGTGGTTAGAGTGTTGGGCTTACAATTGTGAGTTTGTGTGTTTGATTTCTGGGCCAGGCTGTCTGTTGTGTTCCTAAGTAAGACACCTTATTTTCACATTGATCCAGTTTACTCGCTGTAGAAATGAATTGCAACATCACTGGTGTCAAGCTGTATTAGCTTTTGCCTTTCCCTGGGACAACATCAGTAGCATGGAGAGGGGAGACTGATATGAATGGGCATCTGCTGGTCTTCCACAAACAAACTTGCACAGACTTGTGCTTCAGAGGGGAACTTTCTAGGTGCAATCCCATGGTAATTCAAGACAGAAGGGGTATTTTATATTTTAATACTCTTTTACTCTTTTACTTGTTTCAATCATTTGACTGCGGCCATGCTGGAGCACCGCCCTTAGTCGAGCAAATCGACCCCAGGACTTATTCTCTGTAAGCCTAGTACTTATTCTATCGGTCTCTTTTTGCTGAACCGCTAAGTTACAGGGACATAAACACACCAGCATCGGTTGTCAAGCGATGTTGTGGGGGGACAAATACAGACACACAAATATATACACACACATACATATATATATACATATATACGACGGGCTTCTTTCAGTTTCCGTCTCCCAAATCCACTCACAAGGCTTTGGTCGGCCCGAGGCTATAGTAGAAGACACTTGCCCAAGGTGCCACGCAGTGGGAATGAACCCAGAACCATGTGGTTGGTAAGCAAGCTACTTACAGCCACTCCTTATCATTTTAATCTTTTGTTTCTTGTCTAGTTTTAGGCTAAGATTCCACTTCACCACCTAAATGTTTTTAAACTATCTTTGTATTTATTTGCATTAATTAACCTTAGATTATATTTTAATCTTGATTTGCCATTTTTTCTTTCTTCTGTTCCTTCTCCAGCTTTAGGGAAAGATTACAATGTAATGAAGTCTGCCACCAAACAGTATATACCATCCAAATATCCCCGATGTCGGGACATATCAGACTCTTTAAAACCATGTTCCTGCCAATTTGAAATCTGCATTGGTTGGTACCCATGTGGCTTGAAATACTGCCGTGGGAATGATTCCCTGGGACATTTGGTCAGCTACAGATGTGGTATCAAAACATGTCGAAAGTGCCATATCTTTAAACATTATGAAATGCAGAAAGCCAATTGCATGTGGGACTACTAGATACTACTGCAACACTTCAGTGCACCTTACTGCTGCTAACCAGTGTTTCCAGTTTTGATCCTGTAATTCTTTATACACTGGTGATAGTGCCTTCATCTTGGATTTTTTTTAAGAAAAAAAGAAACAAAACATTTTTCTTTGTTGGATTAAGGAAAGAAAAGACTGAAGAAAAAAAAAAGTCTCAGAAAGATATTGTAAAAAGTAAAATGGAAAAAAATTGGTTATTTATAGTTTTTCGTTGCTCTTCTGTGTGAATGCCACATGAGGAAGAATTATAAATTAGATACTTTATCCATGTGTGTGTGTGTGTGTGTGTGTGTGTGTGTGTGTGTGTGTGTGTGTGTGTGTGTGAGAGAGAGAGTGTGTGTTTGTGCAACAATTTTTGTATATATACACACACATGCATATATGTCCACAGATATATATATAATGTATCTGCATATATGAGATGTACAAGCATGTTCATTAATGTGTGTTTGTGTGTGTGTGTATGTGAGAGTGAGAGAATGTGTGTGTTTATTTGTATGCAAGAATTTCTATACATTCACACATACACACATGCTCTTGTCCACAAGTAAATGATGCATTTGCAAATATAGAACATGTACAAACATGTTCATTAATGTGTGTGTGTGTGTGTGTGTGTATATATATGTGTGTGTATGTGTGTGTGTAAATATATTTATATGTGCATGCTTGCATTAATATCTGCATACATGCATACATAATACACATATATACATATTTTGAGCAATACATACATGCATGTATTTATGCATATATATATATAAACATATCTCTACCTGTTTTTTTTTTTTACATATGTGCATCTCCTTATATGCATGTGTATGATTCTCTTTGGATGGCTCTATGTCTTCTGTATATATGTATGTATGGTATTTGCCTTACAACTTCAAAAACAAGTCAGTTTTTTTAAAAAAATTTTTCCCCTGTTACTATTTACCTGTTAGACTAGACCAAACTATTTATATTCCGCTGGTGGTAAGTAGGTTTTTTTACTTTCTTCTCAATATCTTCAAACAAAAACAATCAGTGTCAACTATTGTTTGCTCCATTGGATAAATTTTTAGAACTGTACACTGTTAATGTTCCTCCTCCTACCTCCTCTTTCTCATTCTTTACCCCCCCCCCCCCATCCCTTCTACCTTCTCAGTATTCTTTTTTTCCTCTGATTCTTTCAGGTTTATCTTTTACTATTCAATTTCAGTAACAAAAAAAAAAACAACAACTAAACTATTACATTCTTAACTCAGGTTCTAACAGCTGTACATTATCTTGTACAGCATGTTTATGCAAACTAGACTTTAGTATACACCTCATGTGGTGGCTTAGTAACATTTTGGTTAAGCTACATGTAGTTGTTGAACTAGATTTTGGTTATGACACATGTTGTAGCTGAGTAAGACTCGTTGTGTCACATGTTGTGGCTCAGTAAAACTTGGGCATAATATGGGTCATAACTAAGTGAAAGTTCAGTTATGCCTCATGTAGTGACTAAGCAAAACTTTAGTCATGCTACATGACAAAACATGATTTGGTCATGACACATGTGGTAGCTGAACAAGACTATGGTCATATACATGTTATGTCTGAGAAAAACTTAGCTCAGTTATGTTTTCATAGCTCAAACCTAGTTCATGTCATATGTAGCAACTGATTACAACTCCTTAAAAAAAAACACATCCACACACACAAAACTGAATCTGCCACATGTTTCTATAAACTACCATTAAATTTTAACATCACATGTACTTGATCAAATCTTTGTATATGCCTCATAATTGTTTTATAAGCTGAGACTTAGTTTAAGCTTATCTCCTTTACCCTGCATGAAATAAAGTAAGCCATATGTTTCTATAAGGTTCTCTAGACTCCTCCAACACACTAATAGTTGTCTGTTGTTCTACATTAAAGACATTTATCTCCCCTGCTCTCGGTGGCTTCAACCTACTTGACCTCTCTTGGTTTTATCATTCCTTCCACACTAACTGACACAGCTGATGTAGTGATTGAATGTTTTTTCTATTCTGAACTGTCAGTACCAGTTAGTGCCTCTGCCCTACCTCCACCTGTCAGTATTCAATTCCATGATCGATGTACCGACACATTAAATCATCCCATATACATTTTCTCACCTTCAAATTTAGCTCTTATTCTGTTGATACTGTCATGGCTCTGACTCCAGACAATGAAGGCAATCCACTTTACATCTTCCTATTGTACAACACATACACCACTGCGAACCTTTGGTATTTCTAGTTAACTAATTGATCAGAGATCAACTCTCTATTCTGATTACCATTGGTAGCAAATGCGCTTGCTCTAACTGAGATCATTTTCTTTGGCTATGTAAGCTAAACTCACTGTCCTCAAATCTCCAAATGGTTCATTTGTGGTTGTGTTGCATCATTACAAGTGAAGAATTCTGTTAAGCAAACCTGGTAGAAGTCATCCAACATCTACCATTGCAATACTTATCAGGAAAACAAAGGATGCTTTTTGACATTCTACAATCTGCAAAGATGTTCACATCTCAAACCGTTGCTTATTCTTCTGGTCGTTTGTCAAGATATACTTTCTTGCTCACCACTCCTCAATGAGCACTGGTTCTATACTTCCAATGATAAAACATCCACATTTACAGACTACTTTCGCTTCTAAACTCCCAACTGCAGTGGGAATGAATTCTCTTTCTCCAATTCTCTTTCTCCAATTCTCTTTCTCCTTACCATCTCTTTCACCACCATTTCAGCTCTTACCAAATGGTAAAAATTTCTTCACTTTCTCCAACTCAACAAAATGGCTAATCCTTGACAGTGACCATTCCATCATTCTTAAAGTATACACTCTACAGATAAATTCTTAGCTTTTATTCCAACTAAATCCTTATTTTTTTCTTCACTTTAAGTTTTTCACTCCCTCTTAAGTTACCCACGCCAATAGTGAATGTCCCTTCAATCTCTTCCTATCTCTCTCTCTAGTGGCCAACACTATGCTAATGATTTTTGAATCTCTCTCTCTCTCCCCCATAAAGTGACCACTGCCACCACCCCTCTGGTGTCTCTCTCTCCCCACCTGAAGTGTCCACTTCTGTGGGGCTATCCTCTGAGTTTCTGTCTTTCTCCCAACAGTAACCACCACTAGCATATCTCTCTCTCACTCTTTAAGTGATCACCTTGTTCTCACTCACTCCTAAATGACCACCGCCAACCATAGTGGTGTCTGTCAAGTCTCTCTCTCCACTCTTAAATGACCATCACCAACTATGATGGTGTCTGTCATATTTTTCTCTCTTTCCTTACTAGTGTTTTTCAAGTCTCTTTCTCTCCACTCCTGAATGACCATCACCAACAATAATGGTGTCTCTCATATCTCTCTCTCTTTCCCTACTAATGTCTTTCAAGTCTCCTTTTCTCCCCACCTACAAAGTGACTGCCACCACTCTAGGATGACTCCACTATAGTGCTCCACTCCTCCTCCTAAGTGTTCACCATTACAGTGTCCTTTGTGTGCTACTCCCCATCCTAAGTGATCACCACTCAGTGATTATACAGCCAGGTCTAGGGGAGTTGGGGCTTCTTCTATATCACACACCAATGGTTTTTTTTTGATGGTTTGGTGATGTCTTCTCTGTTATTCCTTCTGTACATTAAAGCAGTTACTTCCATTTACACACACCTACTCAAAAGATACCCCCCTTTTATTCCCTTACCCTTTACACAACCCACATGCATTTACACAAACATCAGTCACACACAACATGAACACCTCATGCCAGACTTGCTCTGTCCCTTTGAATACTTTGTCTCCTTTAACAGCAACAAGGCACAATCATTCTCTCTATATATATCAAGGAAACTGTCTTGTATTTATCAGTCTTTACATGTCAACAACACACAATTAGAGCCCTTAACTCCCTTCAAATGCTAGGTCTCTCAACCTATTATAGGAACCTTGCACTCACTCTCACACACACACACACACACGCCAATGCTAAAACTACGTTGCTTAGTTTTTCTCCTCAGAGTAGAAAAAATTTAGTTCTTATCAATCAATGACCCTCTCTATAATACCCCAAATACGACTATATTGAAATACTACACTTAAACCTGGAGCAGTGTTTCCTGCTGTACACATGCAAACATCTTTGAGCACAGCCAAAATACACGCACCTTGAAGTACTACTCATAAATCTGGGGCAGTGTTCCTACTGTACACACACAAGCATCTTTGAGCACAATCAAAATACATTCACCTGGAAGTACTGCTCAGAGATCTGGGGTAGGGTTCCTGCTGCATACATGCAAGCATCTTTGATCACAGCCTGAGAAGGGAGGTAGTTTGACTGATTGGCAAAGATGCACCAACATGCTACACTCCTGAATTCACAGACAAACAGTTTCTTCTCTCTGTACCTTCTTGCATTTCAATACTAAGCTCTTCTCAACTATCTAGTTGTGTGTCTTTCTCCATCTAATATCACTTGATGCACCCCTCTGTTTTTCTCCATCTCCTGTCAAGCCCCACTATGACCTCCTACCTCTAGATCCTATACTAAAGCAGTTTACCTAATCTCCACACATCTTCACTCCTGAAGTTCAACCCATTCTCCTCGTCCCCCTAATTGTTTGTCCTGCAGAAATCAACCTACAGAAATCTAAACTGAATATCAACCATATTATTTCACCAGTCTGGGAGATCCTACAAAAGCCTGAGGTGCTGCCCCTCCTCACCTAAATAACAGTTATAACATATAAAACAAACCTGACTTGGTTTTATTAACAAACTACAGCAACATTTCACCTTTGTTTATGCCACATCTTTCTATGGATGATTAAAACTTGTTTTGTTTTTTTTCTATCATGTTTCTATAAAACTGTCTCTCTTGTGTTATCTCTTCCAATTCCACTTCCTTTTGTGTAATTACTGGACAAATATAACAGGTTTGCTTTTGTCAAAACAGGAATGAAACCGACCGTTATGTTTGTATAAGTGTGTGCATGTGTTTGTGTTTCTTGAAGATCCTGTGTCTAACTTGTCAGATGCTCTGTAAGGGACAAGGGCATTCTGGTCATAACCACCAAACCCAACGAGTAAAAAAGTATATATGTGTGTGTGTACATGTGTTTATATATATATATATATATATATATATATATATATATATATCTCAAAACGTGTATGTATATACATATATATATATATATATATATATATATATATATATCAAAAAGTATATGTATATATATATATATATATATATATATATATATATATATATCAAAAAGTATATGTATATATATATATATATATATATATATATATATATATATATATATCAAAACGTATATGTATATATATATATATATATCAATCAAAACGTATATATATATATATATATATATATATATATATCAATCAAAACGTATATGTATATATATATATATATATATATATATATATATATATATATGTATATATATATATACATATATATTTCAAAGTGGGGGGGGGGTATATATGTGTATATATGTCTCAAAAAGTATTTCTTTGGCAATAATATTTTAGAGAAAATATAAATGCTTTTACTGTTTTTTTTATTTTCTATTTTAATATGTTAATTAATTGACCAATTTAGACACAGACTTACATTATTGGTCTACCTTTTATTTTCCCTATTTGTTTCTTCCCATCCCCAAACTAATCTACAGAGTTTATACTCCACATTCAACTAATTCAATTTAACTTGGTTATTTTATCTTTCCAAACAGCAATGCCAAACATTATTTAAAACTTTCAGCAGTATATATTCTAAATAATGGCAGTGCTCCATCATGGTCACAGTCTCTTGCTGAAACAAGTCAAAGCAAAAGTATAGTCAGCTCTTTGAAAGGGCAGGTGTAAGGAAGAGCATCCAGTTGTAGAAACCAAACTAAAACTGAGACACTGGAGCAATATGAATATTGTAGTTCATGAAATTAATTCTTCTAATTCTTCCTTTTCTGGATACGCTTCCAATAGCACTAAAGGAAACAAAATCTTCAAAGCAATTTGGTTCTTGCTACTTCTAAGGTTTCTTTAAAGTAAGAGATTTATGGCTTCCACATTGGTCACCCTACATTAAGATTTCTTCTTGTTTTAAAATTTAGATAAGTTAATCAGTGGATCAAGGTATTAATATATTTGATTTTAGAGAGGTAAGAGGTATATACTCAGAGAGCGTCCAGTGATAGAAACTATGCCAAAACTGAGGCATTGGAGCAAGAAGTGGTTCTCTGATCCATTGGAGTCAATCTGACTATCCTACCTATGTTAGCAAGGAAAGCAGATGTAAAATGATGATAATGATAGAGTTGTGTGAGTAGAGAGGATATCATGCGACTGGATGAAAGTGATGTTTTCTGTTTTATCTGCACTGTGATCATGGCTAAGATATTACACTCTCTGACTTTAACCAATATTTGAGTCAATGCAGTCACTCAAATTGCTAGAAATAACAATGAAATCTATCTGGAATTAAAACCCAACCATCTTAAAAAAGGAAGAATACATTGTGTAATGTAGTCCTTGACACATTATGTCTCAACAAAAGATGGTGAGGAGAGAAAAAAATCATTTGCTTCTTGGTGAATTGTTGTCAAAGGAAACAGATAGACACTACCAGATTTTATATTAAAATTAAGTCTGCTTCTGCAATAGATTTTCAATATCTCCTGTAGGTATGTTTTTCATATCCGCCATTTAAAGTATTTTTATTCTTGCTCTGTAAAGAGATATTTGATGAAATACTTGAAAAAGTAAAAAAATTTTTTTAATTCTCTTTAGTAAAATTGTCACTAATGGTGACATAAGGAGTGGCTTTTACAAAACCATGGTGTAAATGTACTTTCTGCAGTTAACAGTAATAAAAGTTTGAGTGGATGTATCTGCTTTCCACATTCAAAGGGTTAAAAATAGATTGTAGTGAGGAGTGAGTCTAAGATTGATAGTAGGAGACAACTTAAGACCTGTTTCAATATTATCAGGTGTCATTACAGTGGTGAGCTGACTGAATTGTTAGCATATCTCATGAAATGCTTCATGGTATTTCATCTGTCTTCACATTCTGAGTTCAAATTCCACCGAGACTGACTTTGCCATTCATCGTTTTGGATTGATAAGAAACGTCAGTTGAGTACTGGGATTGATGTAATTGACTTATCCCCCTACCCGAGATTGCTGGCCTTGTGCCAAAATTTGAAATCAGTATTATCAAGCATCATTGTTTGACCAACATTGGGAAACCTAAGATTACTAGAGAAATATATAGGATTATAGTGAATAACTATTAAGTGGGCAGCAAGTTGACAAGTTTGGAAATTACCACTATAGGCACACTATAACTTGTTTTGTCTAGGAATTAACTCTAGAGGCACACTATGATGTGTTATTTCTACAAACTATCATTACAGACATACTATATGTTAAGTAGGGTATAAAGTGATTTGGTACAGCAGTTTTAGTACTGTAGATTCAATGCTGACTTAGTTGACATCTGATGTTTTAACATTTCTCTCGTTCTCTCTCCCACCCTCTGTGTCACTTTATGTGTAAGAGAAAAGTGAAAATTAATCAAGTTCAATTAATAAATTGTAATGTCTGTCTGTCTGCCTGTCTGTCTGTCTCTCTCTCTCTCTCTCTTTCCATCTCTGTATATTTCTGCATATAAGTGTATGCGTACATGTTTGTCTCCAGCACCAAAAAAGTACTGTCACCAAAACAGTTGGATATCCAGTCAGTCATGCCAAATTGTCAGTGTCCAAATGGCTGAACTCAACCATCACCATGTTAAGTATGCTTATTTACACTATAAACACATCGTGTAGTATGTATATAGGTTCTCACTATAGACATACCTTATGTTGTTGTTTTGCCCAAAGTCAAACCTGATCTAGAAGACCCACATCAAAAGCCATTTCAATCATGACCATCCTGTATTTTTGCAGGCATATTGTACCCTGAACTATATTATTTGATGTGTTAATAATAGAATATATATATGATCTCTTCAGACCTCCTTTTCATTGTAATAATATTGATGGTGGTAGCCTTGAAATTTTACACCCAACAAAGAAAAGAAGTTTCTGGGAGGTGTTTTGGTTGGTCGATATCTGTTTTTCTGCAGCTAAAAAGAAGAGAGATGATGCAGTCATCTGATGACAGTTGAGAATTTCTCACAGCACTGGTTGTTAAGTGGTGGTAGGGAACAAACACACACACACACACACACACACACACACACACACACACACACACACACAACAGGCATCTATATAATTTCTATCTATCAAATCCACTCACAAATCTTTGGTCAGCCCAAGGCTATAGTAGAAGACACTTTGAACCTGAAACCATGAGATTGGGAAGCAAGCATCTTATCACACAGCTACACTTGCACCTACTTTTAATTCTTTTTTTAACCAAGAGTGAACTACATGAGTGAAATGAGAAAATCAGAGCCTCATTGATTTCTTAAAAGAAATCAGTGTTTGTTATCTGACCAGGTGATTTGCTCTAGCTGTGACCATCCTGATTTTGTGCCAGTACTGTTACATCACATACTTCTGATTTTTCATGATTCACTGATTTAGCTCTTTCTTGATTGATATCAATGGGGTTGCAAAGACAACCTTCCAAAAAAAAAAAAAATAGAATCGATGCATGCACACACACACACACGCGCACACACACACACACACACACACACACACACACACACACACACACACACACACACACACACACACTTTCAATTATGAATTAAAAGCAGTGCTACTGTTGTAAACATTATTGACTACACATACTCAATGTATGTGTTTTGCCTGTTTGGCAGTTTGCTGTGGTATAACGCTTTGGAGATGACTACCCAGTGCTATGAGGAAGCCATCCCAAAAGCACTATACCACAACAAACCAGCAAACAAGCAAAGCACATACATTGGGTATGTGTGTTTGATAATACATGCATACATATATATATATATATATATATATATATATATTACAAACACACGCCATCATAATCATCATCATTTAATGTTTGTTCTTCATGCATGTATGAGTCAGACAGTTTGACAAGATTTGATCAACTGCAGAGCTGTGTCAGACCCTAATGTCACTTTTGGTACGGTTTCTACAGCTGGATGCTATTCCTAACATCAGCCACTTTACAGTGTATCCTTGCTGCTGTTTTTGTGTTACCAGCATTAGTGAGGTCACCAAGTATCTGCAAGTCAAAGAGAAGAAAGGAAAAGGAAACTGCCCTGTTGACAGAGTGGGAATGTAAGTGAGAGATGGGGAGATGAAGTCTAAAGTATGGTAGAAGGACAAGCATAGGTGTCTTGTAATAGAAGAGATACACGTCTACCTTGCATTATTTGAGGATGAGTGGGAGTAGCTGGAAGGAAGATAAAGATGGGGTGCCAGAGTGTACTCTCAAGGTATAAGAAGGTGAGTATAAGGGAGGATATAGAGGAAGATCAGGAAGGAAGGAAAGGTAGATTATTTCATAAGAGTGTAGCAGATGATTAGAGATGGATGTAGTGAGTGGTGAACAAGAGTGGCACTATCATAAATCTTTAGATCAGTGAGTAGGATGGTGATATTCCAGGTGTGAGAGGGGAGGAGATGAACAGTGGCAGAGATGGAGGTCAGAGGTATATGAGGATGGCTATAGAGAGTGGAATGACAAAGATATGTGGCATCAATGGCAGATACGAGCAAGTGTTGAGAATGATAGCAGATGGCAGAGGTGTTAAAGATGAGGTATAGCAGACTTAATATGTAACTCAGAGGAAGAGATAACTGAAGGTACTAAAAATAAAAAAATGATTGGTGGAAAGCAGAATGGGTGGAGATGATAATGAGACTGCGGGATAGAGTTTAAATGGAAGCTGTTCTATTGTGAATAAGGAGGTAACTGGTAGTGCCAAGAATGGATGAAATATGCTGATTCTTTTCTAATATGATTACGATAGCTAGATAGTGCCATAGTTTGAAGAGTGATAGATGTTAGGAAGATGCGATGTGGGAAAAAGCTTGATGTAGGCAGATTGGGTGCAGGGCCCAGTACATACAGGTATAAGCATAATGATTTTAGGGCCTCACTTTTGCCATGACAGATGGGTTTTCTCGAGCACAGTGATGTGTCCATCCTCTCAGTCCTTTGTTGTCTCTTCTATGAGGCTCAACATCTTGAGATCAGCCTTCTTCATTCCATATCTTTCTGGGTTTCCCTCTTCTACAAGTTACACCCCCTTTAAGTGATTGGCACATTATTATACAACTGTCCTCATCCATATACATCACATGACCAAACTATTGCAGTTATGAAAACTCTGTAGAAGCTGAGCCTCTGTGTGTGTGTGTATAATGCTTGTAGTAGTCATACAACAAGTATTTAAATCACCCAATAGAACAAGAGTACTAAACAAATGCACCAATCAAAAGAAGTTAAATTGTCTTTCTGTTTGTCATTAACAAGGCAGTAATCCTTGAGTTTCATATATTTCTCTGTGTGTGTGTAGACATACACAGACACAAGAAAATACATACATCATCGACCACGCTTGTAGTTATATATATGTTGTATGGAGTTAAATTTTAATGTATGATGTTAATAAAGATATATGTGGCTGCATCTGATATACATAAATACATATTTATATCTCTCTCTTCCCCACTTTCTCTCTCTCTCTCTCTCTCGATATATATATATATAAAATGGAATTATGTCTTTATTTAGACACAATGTCAGCGAGTCAATTGCTTCCCTTGCTTTATTATTGTTGCCTCCATACATACCCCCGCAACCTACAAGATAGAAACTGCTAATCTCTGATAAACCTTCTCTTTTTCTTTTTGTTTCTTCCTTAACAACAACAACAACAACAGTATTAACATAAACACTGTATTTATGTAAGAGTAACATAAATAAATCAATGACCAAAGCAAGGATGGTGAAAGAGGTTTAATTTTTATTCAAAGAATTCTGAAGTTCAAACATCGTAAATAAAACAAAATGATATTTTTACTCTTTATTAAAAATTATCTTTCATGGTGTTTCATTCAATTTTCTATTATTATTTTTATTATTATCATCATCAGTATTATTATTACAAAAGCAGTGAGCTGGCAGAATCATTAGCATGCTGGCCGAAATGCTTAGCAGCATTTTATCCATCTTTACATTCTGAGTTCAAATTCCATCAAGGTCGACTTTGCCTTTCATCCTTTTGGGGTTGATGAAATAAGTACCAAACATCGTAAATAAAACAAAATGATATTTTTACTCTTTTTTTACTCTGGGGTTGATGTAATCGACTGTCCTCCTCGCCCAAAATTTCAGGCCGTGTGCCTATAGTAGAAAGGATCATTCTTATTATTATTGAAAGAATTGTTAGCACATCGGGCAAAATGCTTAGCAGTATTTTGTCCATCTTTACCTTCTGAGTTCAAATTCCACCAAGGTCAGCTTATCCTTTCATCCTTTTGGGGTCAAAAAAATAAGTACCAGTTGGTACTGGAGTCAATGTAATTGACTTACCCCATCGCCTGAAATTGCTAACCTTGTACCAAAATTTGAAACCATTATTAGTGGCTGTGTGATAAGTAGCTTGCTTACCAACCACATGGTTCCAGGTTCAGTCCCACTGCGTGGCACCTTGGGTAAGTGTCTTCTACTATAGCCTCGGCCAACCAAAGCCTTGTGAGTGGATTTGGTAGACGGAAACTGAAAGAAGCCCGTCGTATATATGTATATATATATGTATATGTGTGTTTTTGTGTGTCTGTGTTTGTCCCCCTAGCATTGCTTGACAACCGATGCTGGTGTGTTTATGTCACTTAGTGGTTCGGCAGAAGAGACCGATAGAATAAGTACTAGGCTTACAAAGAATAAGTCCTGGGGTCGATTTGCTCGACTAAAGGTGGTGCTCCAGCATGGCCTCAGTCAAATGACTGAAACAAATAAAAGAGTAAAAGATTATTATTGAAGTGGTGATCTGGCAGAATTGTTAGCACATTGAAGAAATTGCGTAGTGATATTTCGTCGGTTTTTACATATTTTAGTTCAAATTCTGCTGAGGTTGACTTAACCTTTCATCCTTTGAGGATTGATAAAATATGTAGCAGTTGAGCACTGGGGTTGAAGTAACCAACTTACCGCCTCCCCCAAAATTGCTGGCCTTGCACCAAAATTTGAAATTATTATTATTATTAAGGTGGTGAGCTGGCAGCATCAGCGTGCCAGACAAAATTCCTAGCAGCATTTCATCTATCTGCTGAGTTTGAATTCTGCTGAGATCGATTTTTGTCTTTCATTTTTTTTTGGGGGGGGGGGGTTGATAAAAGAAGCAACAATCAAGTATTGGGTTCAATGTAATTGACTCACCCCTTCCCTCAAAAACTGCCGGTCCTGTGTCAAAATATGAAACAATTATTAATATTAAGGCAACAAGCTGGCAGAACCAAGATCAACTTTGCCTTTTATCTTGTCAGGGGTCACTAAAATAAGGCACCAATCAACTAATGGATTCTTTGTAAATGACTATCTCCTTTCTTCCCAAATTATTGCCCTTGTTCCAAAATTTAAACATGATTAAAAAGGGAAGCTGGCAGAATTGTTAGCATATTGGACAAAATGTGTAGCAGTATTTCATCCGTCTTTATGTTCTGAGTTCAAATTCTGCCAAGGTCGACTTTACTTTTTATCCTTTCAGGGTTGATAAAATAATACCAGTTTATCTCTGGGGGGTCAATGTAATTGATTTATTCCCTCACCTGAAATTGCTGGCCTTGTGCTAAAATTTGAAACCACCATCATCATCATTATCATTATTAAGGTGGCGAGCTGGCAGAATTGTTAGCACATTGGGTGAAATGCTTAGTGGCATTTTGCCTTTCTTTGTGTTCTGAGTTCAAATTCTACCAGGGTCAACTTTGCCTTTTAACCTTTCAGGGTTGATAAAATAAGTACCAGTCATGTACTGGGTTGATGTAATCAACTATCCTCATCACCCAAAATTTCAGGTTTTGTGCCTTTAGAAGGAATTACCCTTTTTCTCTTTTACTTGTTTCAGTCATTTGACTGCGGCCATGCTGGAGCACCACCTTAAAGGGTTTTTGTCAAGGAAATTGACCCAAGGACTTATTCTTTGTAAGCCTAGTACTTATTCTATTGGTTTCTTTTGCTGAACCGCTAAGTTATGGGGACATAAACACACCAGTATCAGTTGTCAAGCAATGGTGTAGGGAACAAACACACACACATACACACACAAATATCATCATCATCATCATCATCATCATCGTTTAACGTCCGCTTTCCATGCTAGCATGGGTTGGACGATTTGACTGAGGACTGGTGAAACCGGATGGCAACACCAGGCTCCAATCTAATTTGGCAGAGTTTCTACAGTTGGATGCCCTTCCTAACGCCAACCACTCAGAGAGTGTAGTGGGTGCTTTTACGTGTCACCCGCACGAAGGCCAGTCAGGCGGTACTGGCAACGGCCACGCTCGAAATGGTGTCTTTTATGTGCCACCCGCACAAAAGCCAGTCCGGGGGCACTGGCAACGATCTCACTCGAAAACCCTACATAGGCCGGCGGCACTGGCAACAGTCACGCTCAAAATGGTGCCTCTTATGTGCCACCCGCACAAGAGCCAGTCCAGGGGCACTGGCAACGATCTCACTTGGCTTGCCGGGTCTTCTCACGCACAGCATATATATATCGTCGTCGTCGTTTAACGTCCGCTTTCCATGCTAGCATGGGTTGGACGATTTGACTGAGGACTGGTGAAACCAGATGGCTACACCAGGCTCCAATCTGATTTGGCAGTGTTTCCACAGCTGGATGCCCTTCCTAACGCCAACCATTCAGAGAGTGTAGTGGGTGCTTTTACGTGTCACCCGCACGAAGGCCAGTCAGGCGGTACTGGCAACTGCCACGCTCATCATATATATATGATGGGCTTCTTCCAGTTTCTGTCTACCAAATCCACTCAGAAGGCTTTGGTCGGCCCGAGGCTATAAGACACTTGCCCAAGGTGCCAAGCAGTGGGACTGAACCCAGAACCATGTGGTTGGGAAGCAAACTTCTTACCTCACAGTCATGCCTGCGCCTATATTATTACTAAGATTATTATTATTATTATTATTATTATTAAATTGGCAAGCTGGTAGAAACATTAGCACGCTGGATGAAATGCTTAGTGGTATTTCACTCGTCTTTATGTTCAGAGTTTAGGGTCAATAAATTAAGTACCAGTTGAACACTGGGGTCAGTGTAATTAACTCATCCCCTCCCCCAAAATGGCTGCCCTTGTGGCAAAATTTGAAACTATCATTATTATTATTGTTATTATGTTTAAATAACATGGTAAAATGGAAGTTGTACTTTGATATGTCATTAACTCAGTTCTTGACTAGAGCTTATTTTACTGACTCTCTTGTGTCAATGGAGGGGGGGGGGGCTCCGAAAGGGGTCTCAGGGAGTAGTGTCCCTACCTTCCTGAGCTAGTTTTCCAACGCATTTCTTAAAAATCTTGGTCGCAGCCTTGGTCTTGGGATCACTCATGTCTAGAAACTGTAGAAAATCCAGCTCCAAAAAAGCCTCACTTAGCAAAGGAGAATGGGCACCAGCCAGCCCAAAGGTTGGGGTGGGCTGCACCTGTCTACTTTGGTTGCTATGGCATTGAGGTAGATCTGGTCACCTCAGTTAATGGGGGACAAAACCCAGATTTAAAAGACTGGATGAAGATGATGATGATGTGGCTGTGTTGTCAAGAAGTTCACTTCATAATCACGTGGTTTTACATTCAGTTCCAGTGTGTAACATCATGGGCAGGTGTATTCTTCTCTAGCCCTTGGCCAACAAAAGCCTTGTGAATGGATTTGGTAGATGAAAACTGAAAGAAGACAATCATGCAGATATAGGTGTGTGTCTTACAATTGTCAGTGCAGCACCCTAACCACTTGGCCATGTTGTGCTATGTGCTGTGCTATGTTGCTGTAAATAAAAGACTGGTTGCTCATAACGTGAATGCATTTTGATCCTAGTTATGATAAGAGGAAATAAACTGTGTTTCTAATCATTTGGGCATATCTACACTAGTGCATCTCCTGTCGTCTTTGTTTCCTTGTGACTTTCAGAAAGATGGTTTTTTTATTTTATTAAAATTCCTATAAAGACCTTTCAGATGGTGTAGAAGATGATTACATCAGAATTTAATGTGAAAACAATGAAAAAATTGGTGGATACATTCATTCACATACATACTGACACATTACAGAATTTTTTCAAAATTTCAAGTTTCATTTTGTAGATCATGTAATGTGTGTCACTATGTATGTATGTGTACTGAACGTTTTTTTCTTTTCATAATAAATTCTGATATAATTGTAACCTATGTCACTATAACCTTTCATCATCTGACATGAGATTACCTCCTCCAATGCCCCCTCCCCTCTCAAAGGATCTTTGTCTTGCAAGTTACTTGGTGACCTTGCCAGTGTTGATGCCACGTAAAAAGCATCCAGTCCACACAGTAAAATGGTTGGTGTTTGGAAGGGCATCTAGCTGTAAAAACCATGCCAAAACTGATCTTGCCTATTCTTGTGCCATATAAGAGGCACTCAGTCTACTCTGCTGGGTTTGGTGTTAGGAAGGGCATCTAACTGTAAAAACCTTGCCAAAACAGACACAGAAATCTGGTGCGGGCTCCTGTCAAACCATCCAACCCATGCTGGCATGGAAGGCAGACATTAAACAATGATGATAATGATGATGAAGATGATAAATCTGCGTATGTCCTTGACATGTCATTATGCTGTAGATGTAAAGAATGTCACTGTTGTACCAACAATGGTATTTGCAATCTTCTGTGCAAGGAGAAACTATTAGTTTGCTTAATAAACAGGGGATGATGGATGATGGGATGAGCATCCATCTGTAGAAAATTTGCCTCAACTAACTTCATTTGACCAAGCATGGAAAAGTAGATGTTAAATTGATGACAATGGTGAAGAGGATGATGATAATTTACTGCTTGGTGTAATATCTTCCAGTACTTAACCAATTCTGCCAAGGTAAGCAAAACAGCAGGACACCAGTTCCTGTCTCTCTGTTATATTTTTAACTCTTCTTACCTAGCATAAATCCACCTCCCTCAATTCCAGTCACCCCTCAGTTGAGAGGTCTTGTCTTGCAAATTGCTCAGGGCCCCTCACTAGTGCTGGTGTCACAAAAGAAGCACCCTGTACACCCAGAAATGTGGTTGGCATTAGGAAGGGCACCCAGCAGTAGAAACCACGCCAAGCAGACATTAGAACTTAGTACAACCTTCTGGCTCCTGTTAAACCAAACAACAGGAAAACAGTTTGGAAAACAGATGTTGAACGATGATGATGATAACGACAAGTAGTAAAAACTGAAGAATATTTAGCTGAGTACCTATTATGACTGAACGTCATATTTTTAGGTTCAAGTTTCAAAACCTGCTGGAGTAAACATTACTTCACCTTACCTTCAGATTGAATTAATGTAAATTTAAGGTCTTGTACTTGTACCACCAACATAAACAGTACATAAATGCCTCTGTCTCCTTCTGTACATATCTACTCAGTTATTATAAGTGTAGATGTGGCTGTGTGGTTAAGAAGCTTCCTTTGCAGCCATGTGCTTTTGGGATCAATCCTACTGTGTGGCACCTTGGGCAAGTGTCTTCTATTATAGCCTTGGACCAACCAATGCCTTGTGAGTGGATTTGCTAGATGGAAACTGTGGAAGTCTGTTATGTGTGTGTCTGTGTGTGTGTGTGTGTGTGAGAGAGAGTCTGTATGCATGTATGTATGTATATATATATATATATATATATATATATATATATATATTTATATATATTTATATATATATATATATTTATAGATATTTATATATATATATGGAAATGTGCTGTGCGTGAGAAGACCCGGCAAGCCAAGTAAGATCGTTGCCAGTGCCCCTGGACTGGTTCTTGTGCGGGTGGCACATGAGATGCACCATTTTGAGCATGGCCGTTGCCAGTACCGCCTGACTGGCTCCCGTAGGATTTTCGAGCGAGATCGTTGCCAGTGCCCCTGGACTGGCTTGTGCGGGTGGCACATAAAAGACACCATTTCGAGCGTGGCGGTTTTCGTGCGAGTGACACGTAAAAGCACCCACTACACTCTCTGAGTGGTTGGCGTTAGGAAGGGTATCCAGCTGTAGAAACTCTGCCAAATTAGACTGGAGCCTGGTGTTGCCATCCGGTTTCACCAGTCCTCAGTCAAATCGTCCAACCCATGCTAGCATGGAAAGCGGACGTTAAACGATGATGATGATGATGATGATATATATATATATATATATACAAATCGGACCAAATTCGACGACTGGTGCCCATGCCAATCTTCCTTCATTGGACATTGAACTCTACTTGCAAAGCATGGAAAGCGGACGTTAAACGATGATAATAATGATGATGATGATATATGTGTGTGTATATATATGTATGTGTGGAGGTGCAATGGCCCAGTGGTTAGGGCAGCGGACTCGCGGTCATAGGATTGCGGTTTTGATCCCAGATCGGGCGTTGTGAGTGTTTATTGAGCGAAAACACCTAAAGTTCCACGAGGCTCCAGCAGGGGGTGGTGGCAAACCCTGCTGTGCTCTTTCACCACAACTTTCTCTCACTCTTACTTCCTGTTTCTGTTGTGCCTGTAATTCAAAGGGCCAGCCTTGTCACACTGTGTCACGCTGAATATCCCCGAGAACTACGTTAAGGGTACATGTGTCTGGGGAGTGCTCAGTCACTTGCACGTTAATTTCACGAGCAGGCTGTTCCGTTGATCAGATCAACTGGAACCCACGACATCATAAGTGACGGAGCGCCAATAACAAATATATGTATGTGTGTGTGTGTGTGGTGTATGTGTCTTTGTGTTTGTCTTCTCTTTTGACAACTGGTGTTAATTTGTTTATTTTGGGTAACTTAGCAGTTTGGTAAAAGAATCTGAGAAAATATCAATTTGTTCAAGTAATACTTTCAAGTAGATGACTGAAACAAGTAAAAAATAAAGGATTAAAGATAAGTTTACATAGATAGGCTTCAATATGTAAAAATTATATTTCTCTCACTCAGCAAACACAATAGAACAGAAACAGGGAATTGGTCAGCTAAACTTGTGACACTGTTTTGATTCCCAGTTGACGCTATTTCATTTCACACCAGCTATTAATACTTTTGGGGAAAGACATATATATACAATAATATCCTAGTTGATTGCCTCAAACATTATTCAAGAGCCATGTGATTATTACTAAATGAAACTAATATTTATGATTTGGTTTCTAAAGTCTATTATACATTTTATAAAAATAGGAAATTTAGAAAATTAATATGCACTTGTATCAAGTATTTTTATTGTTGTTGGTTAAATATATTTTCACAATGAATGTCTATAATGTTAAGTGCTGAGGCTGAGAGTATTAATTCCTGGAATGCGATATCTACAAACAATACCTCCTTCCTCCACATAGGCTTGTGCATGCATGTACATGTGCATATACACACTTTAATTTTAGTCAAAAGGCCAAGAAGTATAGATATATATGTATGCATGTGTGTATATATATATATATATATATATATATATATATATATATATATATATATATACATATATATATATATATATATATATATATATATATATATATATATATATATATATATACATATATATATACATATATATATATATATATATATATATATACATACATACATACATATATATATATATACACACACACACACACACACACATATATGTATATATATATATATATATATATATATGTATATACATATATATACATACATATATATATATGTGGCTGCTATATCTAGCATGGTGGTATCTCTTAGATAACCTTGATTATAATTTTAATAATAATTATTACCTTTGAGGTTTTTATTCCCATGCTGGCCATCTGATAAGATCGGTATTGTAAATAACGATCTTATCCTTATTTATACATACATACATACATACATACATACTTATATACATACATATATACATACATATATATATATATATATATATATATATATATATATATATATATATATATATATATATATGTACATACATATTGCTGGAAATAAAAGTCAAAACTCTTATTTAAATCACCAAAATGCACTGATAATAACTACAGAAATCAACTGTCTGAAGGCAACCAGGGTAAGACAATCTCTCAGCACACATTCAAGTATTTGGACTCACATGGACCGGTTTCTGGACTGGCACTGCAGCCTCACCTTCCTCAGGACATGTTACCATGATGGAGAACACCAACACATCACGTTGAAGTTAGTGAGAACCAACTCACCAGTCAGTTGGTGAACGGAAGCAACTGGAGATGACCACTGGCAGACAGCCACTAGAGACTAATGGCCAGAGGGAGAAAGAAAACAATTAGCCATTGATACTTACAACTTCCCTCTTCACTCTCTCACTTTCACAGGCTCACTTTGTCTTCTCTGCAACATCATCACTCTGTCACTATCTTCTTACTACTACAATGAGAACATGTACACAAATATACAAGAAGAAATTAACTCTCTCAACCTTGCATGTTTTTCCACCTCTATGGTACACATCTTGCCCATCAAGGCATGACATTATATTAAGTAACGTGAATAAATAAATTTGGAGTCAACATCAACTTTGATCACTGTTCTTTCATCTTGCACATCTGCAACATGAACACCATTGATATAACAACTCAAAATGAATCACTGCCTCTACTGTTACAAAGGTAGCAACCGACAATAACATTTACCTTTATAACAATTAGTAACTGCTGACTCCAACACATATCCTGAAATATATTGTTACAAATGGTAACCTCCGACTTTTAACACATACTGTTACATGTATATATATGTATGCACATGCACACACACACATATACACACAATGAACTTCTTTTAGTTTCTGTCTACAAACTTCACTCACAAGATTTTGGGAAACCCAAGGCTTAGTGGAAGACACTTGTCCAAAGTGCTGCACAGTGTGACCAAGCCCAAGATCACATGTTTGAGAAGCAAGTTCATCACCTTGCAGCCATGACTTAACATATATATTTATTAATGGATATATATTCTTTTATTCTTTTACTTGTTTCAGTCATCTGACTGCTGCCATGCTGGAGCACCACCTTTTGTCAAATGAATCAACCCCAGGACTTATTATTTGTAAACTTAGTACTTATTCCATCAGTCTCTTTTGCCAAACTGTTAAGCTACAGGAATGTAAACACACCAACATTGGTTGTCAAGCAATGGTAGGGGGACAAACACAGACATACAAACATATACATACATACATACATACATACATACATACATACATACATATATACATATATACATACATACATACATACATATATATATATATATATATATATATATATATATATATATATTATACTATGGAAGACAGTAGGGATTATAATATTTGTATGACTTAATGGATTGGTCACTGTTTAGTTACATATTTAGGAATTGGTTGTAATTTACTTATTGAGTTTATTTACTGATATGGTTGTAAATAGGGTAAATGTGTTTGAAAGTTGTGGTTTCTTTGGTTTGTTTCCCAAACAACACTTATTTTAGTGCTGTTGACACCACTGGATTGAATGGTACTGCCCAGGTATCAAAACCATAATGATATCTGTGGGGAAGCTGATGATGGAGGTATGCAGGATTGTTGGTATGGATGTTTTGTATATGTGGAATAGTATTATAACACATCCTTTTGATATATATATATATATATATATATATATGACGGGCTTTTTTCAGTTTCCGTTGAACAAATCCTCTCACAAAACTTTGGTTGGTCCAAGGCTATAATAGAAGAGATTTGCCCAAGGTACTATGCAGTGGGACTGAGCCTGGAACTGTGTGGTTGGGAAGCAAGCTTTTACCACACAGCCATGATATACATATACAAGACTTGAAAGTGAAGTAATTTTTGAATCAGTTTTTTGAGGAATGAAACCCAAGCTGATTGAAGTATAAGCAATGTATTCCAAATGCTAATATTTTATTTGTATTGTAAAGTTGTGAGCTAGCAGAATCATTAGCATGTTAGGTAAAATACTTAGTGGTAAAACACACCTGTGCTGCTGACACGTAAAAAACATTCAGTACACCCAGTGGAGTGGTTGGCATTAGGAAGGGCATCTAGCCAGCCATAGAAATCAAGCCAAAACAGATTGGAACTTGGTGCAGCTCTCCAGCTTACCGGCTCCAAGTCAAACTGTCTAACCCATGCCAGCATTGGAAATGGATGTTAAATGATGATGAGGATGAAGAAGAAGAATTTAATAAAATAACTTTGTCATTATTAAGCTTATATTTGGAAACTGAAATTTACAGGAAATTTTGAGGGAGGGTTTTTAATTTAAATCACTGGAAATTTGTATGAGAGAAACAGAGTTAATTTTAAGTGGGTTAGTATCAAATGGGTTACCAAAATATATTTATATATATTTCATTATCATCATCATCATCATCTAACGTCCATTTTCCATACAATTTGAACAGTTTAACAGGAGCTGGCCAGCTGGGGAGCTGTCCAGACTCTAATTGTCTGTTGTGGCATGGTTTCTATGGCTGGATGCCCTTCCTGATGCCAACTGTTTTATAGAGTGTGCTGGGTGCTTTTTATGTACCACCAACATGGGTGCATTTACAGAGTACTGGCACAGGTGCATTATATTTGGTATCAGCACCTGTAAAGGACAAACCTGTATGTATGGATGACCACAATTTTACTTAGCTTAACATGTCTTCTCAAGTACAGCAAATCTCCACAACTCCAAGTCCCTTGTCATTTCCTTGAAAGTAAATAACTGATTTGAGATGAAGTATTTTTGGAATTAAATGAAGAAACCTAACGTTTGGGTTAGGTAATTCTCTATATTTGTGAGATCATCATGAGAAACATAGATTGTGAGATAAAGATTTTGCAGGGAATTTGATAGATTTTGTTGTTTAGCCCCAGGTTAGCTCCATTCCAGAAGAGTGTTGATTAAAGGCACCATAACCACAACCATCCTGTATCTAGGACCACTTTATCTAATTTGTCCATATAATTTTCAAGATGTGAAGATATTATTTGAGGGTGATTTGGCTGTTGTTTCTAGCAGGTGGATCAACCATGTAAAGAAAGTGAGGGTAGAGAAGGACTTGCTGTCCTCAAGCGAATTTACTGAAAGGTGGGTGAAAGTTGCAAAATTGTTAAGAGGGGATGTCTCTACTTTAAGTACAGACCTGTGAGTTGGAGAAATGGAACTGGAGAGGGCACTTGCCCTGGTTGTTCAGGGAGATCTTGGATGGTGGGATTCCTTGATTGTCCCTTGAGGTCCTCCTGTTTCAAGAGGGCCACATCACCACCACCATTTCTCTTTTTTTCATAACTATTGTATACTATGTATACTTCCTTTCTTTGTTTCATTTTATAACATGTCCACTTTCTACCTTTCCTTTTTTACATATTTCATTATGTATAAACTCCAACACTTCATGTCAGTCTTCCTATTATTTCTCTCATCCATTGTCCTGGTGAGAAATAAAAGAAATCATCATCATTATCATTATTAAGGTGGTGAGCAGGCAGAATTGTTAGCCTGTTAGACAAGACACTCAGCAGCATTTTGTTCATCTTTATGTTCAGTGTGATAAATAGAACTACAAGTGCTGAATCTTATAATTCCAGTTACTGAGGAGAAACAAGAGAGAATATGAAAGAGCCCATGAGAGGCGTCACTTCTCTGTTACATTAACTAACTTCACCTGCAGCAGATATTGCTGCTGCAGATCAAGTGCAGGCCTTGTTAGTTATTTAACGAACTAATTGATCGCTTGCTTAATCAGATTTGAAGAAGACCTAGAGGTGATAGAACATGTCATTGATGAGATTGCGAATACCGAAGACAGATTGATTGATTGTTTAACCGACTGATTAAGCAAGTGATTAGTTGGTTGGTTAAATAACTAACCAATTGTATTAATAATCTACTATAATAATACTCATGTGTTTTTCTCTGTTACAACATATGAACGATGAAGGAAGGGGTGATGGCAAACTGATAGTGGGGCGTTTTATCTCTGTGTGAGTATATGTGTGTGTATGTAAAAGGGAGGTATGTGAATGTGTGTGTGTGTGTGTGCAATGGAAGTGGGATGGTGAACATTCAGCGCTGAAAAAAAATCAAACAACGTTTCAATTCTGTGTGAATATATATATATATATATATATATATATATATATATATATATATATATATATATATATATATATATATATATATATATGTGTGTGTGTGTGTGTGTGTGTGTGTGTGTACAAGGGAAATATTTGAACCAGCGATTTTTCAATAACAAACGATGATCGATGTCACATCTCAAAAGACAACCACTAGGTAACATTGATAAGAGTATTAATTTGATTTACCATCCATATTTATATATAGAATACTACGATTAGCCGTCATTTAAGAGCGCGCGTTTATTGGCGAAAAATCTCTCCTAATATACAGCGAAATTCGTTTCGATATTCGAGTTTACATAAAAGAAAGCTTACAAACCACATACAAAGACAAAAATCAACAAGTTATCTCCCTTTAACAGTTTAATAAATACAGGGGAGAAAACTAGTATTATAAGGGACGTAACTTATAACCAACTATTATAAATTACAAAGGGCTTTAAGAAGGAGGCGAAGACGACGAATGTGGGAGTGTAAAGTCCCTATTTTCCCTATGATAAATAGTATTAATGTACATTTGATGCGAAAAAATACTGAGTAATGAAACAACATCGACGTCAGTGTTTTTACTGCACGACATTAGTCACAATTTTCATTATATAACGAACAAGATTTGATGTCGCATAAAGAGCAAATGTACAAGAGTACATTAACAGTTCATACCCGTAGATTATCGATCGAAGTTCTAGTAACTTCTGAAAACTTAGTGATATTATGTTGACGTTAGCGATATCTATTCGGGAATCCGTAGAGTGCCTGACTAAATATCTACGGTATTTAGTTACAGCTTTTACGTTTTGGGTTCAAATGTTACCGGGACCAAATTTGCTTTTACCTCTTTGCGGGGTTCGATAAAATAAAGGAGTAGTAAAGTATTGGGGCTCAACGTAGTATTTTATATAGCATCGTAAATGAGAATGACATTTCAATGAAAAACTGTTTTATTTTGGATACAGTATACCATTTACATAGAATCCCTTTGACAGCGTAATTAAATTTCATGATCATTTCAGTAAAGATGTCCCCCCCCCCCCCCCCGCCAACAAAAAGTTCATATTTTCTACTTTTGCAATACTTTTCTAGTATCTGTTTTAAGTACGGTTTTCATCTCTACCATTATTTGATGAAATATGTGAAAGAAATTGAGAAAATCTGAAAAATTGTCTTTTGTAAAAAGTGCCTCTGGTGTTACTTCGGTTCCTGCAGTATAACCGTGGGGTAAAACTGCTTTCTGCAGTTAACGGAATAAAATTCTGAGTGGCTTTATTCGCTTTCCACGTTGAAAGGGTTGAATTATATTGCAGTGGTCTTATACATTATACATTCTATTAATATTATTTATGAGGAAATATTACACATTTCTATTATACAGTATGAGACGCCTCAAGGTATCTATTGTGATGCCAAGCCGTATTAGGCTATGTCGGAGGCCTTTCTCTTGGATAAACATCGGAAGTGTGGATGGGGGAGGCTTGGGAGCATGGTGAACTTCTAGTGGACCTCAAAATGTCTTGCTTAGGCCTGTATATATATATGTAGATAGATGCAACAATGCTCAGTCTATATACAACATGAGAGGAAATGATAAATTATGTTCCACTTCTTCTTGGATTGATGTATTAACGGTTGTGCCTATTGTCTGTTGTAGATATTGTAGTGCGTGTGATGACTTAGAATAAGAGCTTCCGTCTGTCAGTGTTGACCACTCATTTATACATGTACGTGTTGGCCTGGGCAAGATCTTTTGACGAAAATTAGCAGTTATCTATTTATGCAAGTCTCCATTCTCCACCTCACCGATATTTATCCAGGGACAGGTCGCAGGCGTTGCTGTCAATTCACAGAGCTGGAACAAAGACCATATGGCATCTTGTCTGACCCTCGAGCACTGGAGTCAGCAAAGTGGTCAGTACTAACCCTTGCTGTGTATGTGTGTGTGTGTGTGTGTGTGTCGGGTGGTGGTGGTGTGGCTATCTAAGCAATCAATAAACACCCGAAACAACTTGAGTACTAAGGGTGCTAAATTATTAGCGAACTGAATCTGGAAGAGTGTTGTAATTTAAGGCCCAGACTCGCAAAATTCCAGTCAAATATCGATGAATAAACTAATATTTACCAAACACATATTTTACTTTAAATATCGCGACTATAACAATGTAATAGGATTGAGGGCGGCGAGCTGGCAGAAACGTTAGCACACCGGGCGAAATGATTAGTGGTATTTCGGCTGTCTTTACCTTCTGAGTTCAAATTCCCCGGAGGTCGACTTTGCCCTTCGTCTTTTCTGAGTTGATAAATTAAGTAGCCGTTGCGTACTGGGGTCGATCTAATCGATTAGCCCCCTCCCCCAAAGTAGAAAAGAATATAATAGGATTGAATTTTTATTGCTCTTTATCAAGTTCATTAAGTAATTTCTTTAAATAGTTTGTTAATTAAAATGCGGTAATGACACACAAGAACAGAGGAATAATTATTTTCAAATCAAGAAGTATTCATCAATTTAGTTTTTAATCTTTTTTTAGAAATTTACGTGATCAGATTCAGTAATTATCGTCGATTCCAAGAGTCAACGATATAAGAAATTTGATGATTCATGCTCTGACAGTTCCATCTATACGAGTTGGTATTTTTTTTTATTAAAAAGATGAAAGGTAATGTCGATTTCAGCTGGATTCGAACCCAGAGCACAGGGAGTTAGAACAAATACCACAAGACACTGAATTCCACATTTTAACGACTCTCCTAATTCACTGCTCTAGGATTAAACGACATTTGCAGTAACATTTTAAAGCATTCTTTATATATGGCTGGGTACGTTTGGAGGATTGCGGATAGAGGTGGCGGTGAGATGCTTCGTTAATATCAAACATGTAACGTTTGTTGAGGAATTCAACACAGATAATGGCATAAATCTTACAATTTGTCAATGTGTTGCTGCGAAACGGCAACAGCAATAACACCAGACCGCCACCTCTATAGTCTAAAGAAGCTAGTTCTGAATTGTGTCAACAAAACTCATGAGATATTCAAATAATAGATAGGTGAATTACAAGGTTTCGGACAAGACCTCTCAATGCATAGCAAAGTTTGCTTGGTTGTATATGAAAAGTATAGGAAAGTATGGGAAAGTACAGGGTTAATGTGACCCAGGTAACTTTGTTATTCGTAACCGTGCAGCTTTCGTGTTCATACAGAAAGCATATATTATTTTGTCATTTAAATTTTATTATTTTTAGATACGCTATATTTATTTAGACTAATTGTTTCTTCACAGTATCGTTTTAGTCGAACATAATAACAATATAGTGTCTTTCAGATAATATACGTATATGTGTGTGTGCATAGACTTCACATTCTGCGTTTTACATTAGTCCCTCTGACGAGCACAGTTTTAGGGTCTCCCCTAACACGTGCGCCAAACCGCATGGTAAAAACCAGTTGATTTATAATACTGCAGTGTATAGGTACATACATACATACATACATACATACATACATACATACATATCTATCTATCTATCTACATACACACATACATACATACATATATATATATATATATATATATATATATATATATATATATATATATATACATATATAATAACAATAAATGGAGCAAAACGCATATAAAAAAAGTTCTTTTAATTCCTACATATGTTTCAAAATATATGTGCACTCTACTCCTAAGAAGTAAGAGCTGCTGGAATTGCACATATATTCATCGTCAGGGAACCGACATATAGAAGCAAGACAAATGCTATATATATATATATATATATATTTAAAAGAAGAAAATGGAGATTGGAAAATAATAATTGGTTATTATTAACAATAAATTGGTAATCTTCACTTACAGCCGTATCTATTAACACTCAATAATAATTAAATTTACATTTATGCGACATGAGTATAATATCACCAGAGGTAAAAAGATGTACCTTTGGATGGTATATGTGTGCTTGTGAATTCATTTTAGCAGACTGAATGTTACGGTTTATGATTTGTATATGCTCGGGCGAGGGGTTACAGGTTGATTAGATATGAATAAATAAAGTAAATAGAGATGATAGAGGAAAGTTAAAGAGAAATAAGTTAAGTTTATAGTTAATAAAAGAATGACACATTCGTTTATAAAGTATGAATAAAATTATATATATATATATATATATATATATATAGCTATAACATCAAAGGTACATCTTTTTTCTTCAGATGATATTATGCTCATGTCGCTTATATATATAAATTTAATGTTTATTGAGTATCAATAGAAACGGCCGTAAGTGAAGACGACAAATTTAGTGTTAATAATAAACAATTATTAACTTCTCAATCTCCATTTTCTTCTTCTTTTAAATGAATATAAGCTATATGTTTTTATATATACCTATTATTTTAAGGAAAATTCATTCCCCCAAAATACTAGCTATTGAACCAGTATTTCCTTGGCCGAAACCATCTCTTCATGAGGTTAATACAACCTCTAATAAAATTTTATTATATATATATATATATGAGTTTCAAAAATTTCGATAAACGAAAGTTTACGTCATTTGTTCTTATGTATGTTTCACCATAGTTGTTGGGAATACAGCATTAGAAGCATATTAGATTGAAAATTTACAAATAGCTCTAATCTCGACATCTATTTACGTAAACTTAGATATGTTTCGGCTAAAACTGGCTCAGGTCATGTCTAATTTATGAACATCATCCGATATGATCTGGTAAGTCATTTTTAAGCCAGGTTTTGTGGTTTCATTGCTCGTTCAAATAGAGACTTGTGGTTGACTGAGATATATCCAGGCATAGGTAGTTTCCGTGGCATCCTTTTAAGAATTTTATCCAGATATCATTTGAAGGTTATGGGATCTCTTTCTTTGATTTGTTTCGAGATAGTATTAAGTAGAGTTGGGCTGACTGAGGTAAAGTAATTGTGATGCAAAGTAGTTATGTATTGTGAGCCTGAATTGAGTTGGGGAAGCGTACGGCACGGGTTTCAACCTCGGACGAATTTTAAATGTGAAATTAAGACCGTTTGAGCAAAGCTGGTGGTATATTCTCCACCTTGTGTAAATAATGTCGTAGTCACGGTAGTATTTTGAGGTGGTGGCATGTGTGTGTGTCTGTGCGTGCCTGTATGTGTGCGTGTGTGTGTGGAAGTTAGCTCTTGACCGAGTATAAAAAGTTGAGTACCTTAAATTAAGTACCTGTTGCGTATTGGGGTCAATATAATCGACTGGCTTCCTCCCCCAAAATTTCGGGCTTGTGCCTAGAGTAGAAAAGAATATTTCTCAGTGCAGTTGATTTTTCATTGGAAAGTACTGTTAGGATTTCTATGTGAGATATATTCATCCGAATTTAAGTTAAAGGTAATGTCAAAGAAATTAAGTACATTAGTGTCAATGCTGACTTGTTAGATTAAGGTGTTTTCTAAATCTGTCCAGTTGGTAGTCATTTTTGTTATGGGATGTAATTAATTCGCCATCTCTGTAAATCCCTAGCTCTAGTTGGTTGAATTTTGCCTAGAGAGTATCTAATATAAATAATTCAATAAAGTTACATGTATCCGATCCGTCAAAGCATCTCATGCACCTCATGGAGATATCGGAGGTCTATGTATCATCATGTTTGGCCCAAAATGAGTCACCGAAGAAAAGTGAGCTTCAAACGTGCGTGATTATATCAATGTTGCTATTTGTGGTAAACCTGCTGCTGAAAACCAGCGTTGTTTTGTAGAAGAGGTTTCGTTACTCAAGGGTAGAATTCAACAATGTCAATCTGCATAAATTTAGTTGTTTGTTACGTATGACTGAAGTGTTATTCAAGAGTGGAAGATTAGTCGATTGCGTTATAATAGTGTTGATTAAATCTCTCTCTCTCTCTCTCTCTCTCTCTCTCTCTCTCTCTCTCTCTCTCTCTCTCTCTCTCTCTCTCTCTCTATATATATATATATATATATATATATATATAAATATATAAAACAAATAATAAATGAGTATATGCATATATACGTACAGGTATGTGCATACCTACATCTACCTGTATATATAGGTGCATATCTGGGTATAGGACATTGCAAACAAAACGTATACAAAAAAATAATATTAACCAGAGTACAGAAAACACACAGGCCACATAGAGAACGTTTTCCTTCATCAGCTACCCCCATTCTAACACAGGCGTTTCGAAGAGTAGGGCAGGACGCATCGTTAAAATGGCTCTTCCCACGGGCCACAAATCAAGTTTGCATACACAAATTAAATTTGTACCATGCAGGAATGTAGTGGCGGACAGAAAATGAGACAGGAAGACAAACGGAAAAGAAAACAAGACAGGAAAACGAACGGAAAAGAAAACAAGACAGGAAAACAAACGGAAAAGGCTATACGGCCAGACGTGAAAAATTATGTGTATAATGAACGCTGTGAAGCAACGAACTGGAAGCGGGACGAAGTAAGTTCGCGTGTTTGCTTGGCGATAGCCAAGGAAGAAAAGAAAAGAAAGTAACTGGACACATGTGACCAGCGAGGGGTAAGGAAGAGAGAGAGAGAGTGGTAGAGGGAGAAACAAGGGGAGGAAGTAGAAAATAGGTGAGCAACGAGAGGAAAAGAGAAATATAGTAGTAACAGAAGGAAGAACGAGAGGGGAAAAAGTTATAGAGATAGAGATAGATAGAGTCGCGTCAGAGAATATAAAGTTCAAAAACTACTTACAGGGAATGACGCGGGCGTTCGATCATGTAAAACAAATAATAAATGAATATATGCACATATACGTACAGGTATGTGCATACCTACGTCTACCTGTATATATAGGTGCATATCTGGGTATATATATACTTAATAGAAATCAGGATAAAATCATGTTAATGATAATATCAAGTTGCCAGCATGAGATAAAACCTTGTTGGTAAATTATATGCTAAAATTAATAATTATATATGTAAATATATAATTATATTAAAGAGATCAGGAAATAACCTTCTCCAACATGCTAAAAGAAGCGTCAAAGGCGCTAAAAAGCCACTGTTATAACTCCTACAAAAACTTGGGTTGTAAGCGAGCAAATGAAAAATACAAAATAAAACTTCACAGTAAATTGTGCATTGGGTCCAATTTCGGGATTAAAGCAGTAAAAAAAGCTTATTTTCCATCTTCAGCACAATATTCAAAGAAACATAATCACAGATATCTATATATATATATATACCTATACGAAGCAAAGACATACGTCCATGTACAAATATTCGTGCTTTTGCATCAGATAAAGTCAAATTTTTACTTTCATTTCAGTCGCATGTTTTTTAACCGAAATATATTGAAGCTGAAAAAGCTTCATAAACTGTACTCAGAATTTCATGCAAGCGATCATTTGACAACCATGTTTTTCTTAGCAGGGGTAATAAGTCAGCATTTAGAGTCTCCTAAGTGCCAACTTTAGATAAATAAGTTAGTATTTAGTGCTTTAATGTAATATAAGGTTGGCGGGCTGCTAGATAATTTATCCTGGGCGGAGACTAAGTCGTTTTCTTCTTTGTTATTTATGTTATATATATTTATATTATATTTTCAGATGCTGCTGGAGAGAAGCATTATGTATGCAAGGTTAACGATCCCTTAAAGATTCTTTGTTTATTAAAGGAAACATGTATTTCAGAGTTACCGAAATAGCTCAGGTCTTTATGTAATGTGTTTCGAAACTTTAGAATACATTTCTAAAAAGTTATCTTTATTATCATGTTAAGAAGACCTACTTTAAATGCTTCTACCATCTTGTTCTACTTTGGCTATTTCGCATTCTGAATCTATATTCGTTGTTCCCAGAGTCTTCATAGTTTCCATTTTGGAGAAAGTATGACTACCAGCGTATGTGTATTGTGAGATGCTTCTTTTTCTCGATCAGTCTTTTTATGTATAGGGTTTCTGGAGGAATCGAGATATTCTATGCAGTCGTCTGTTTCCAGATAGTACGATTTAGTTAATGAGCATTATACAGGTAACTGAAAAAAGAGAACTCAATACATAAAACAGTGTTTGTGTGTGTGTGCATATATATACGTCAGTACGTATCCCTCCAAAACACACACGCACGCACACACAGACACACAGACACACACACAGACACACACACACACACACACACACACACACACTGAATTAGGAATTAAAAGCAGCGCTATCGTTGTAAACATTATCGACAGCACATACTCAATGTATGTGTTTTGCTTGTTTAATGGAAGGTTCTACAATATACTAAAATGAACAGTTAATGCTCACATTACTGGTACAACCAACACTCAAGCCTGGAAATATAGCAGGTCAGCTGGGACGGCCTTCAAGCAACGCCTGTACAACCGCAGGTCCTCTTTCAGGATTCCGGAAAGGCGATTCGTCACATCCTTAGCCTACCACGTGTGGCGCCTCAGTGATGTAGGGAACCCATACGATATCAAGCGGAGGATCGTAGAGCGGTGGGGACCCTACATTAACGGAAGCCTACGCTGAAAGCTTTGTATAGCCGAGTGAGCAAGGATACTCAAAGACTTCCTGAAACCTCGATCTCTGAACACTCGCCAGAAAATTTACAGTCCTCGCATCCATTTCAAAACACTACCTGCTGCAAGTATTGTTATATTTCGGGATGGTCACTTTTTTTCTTGCCAAATAAACACTTCCTATATATTCGTTCTTCACTCGTTTATTACCGTTCATATTTTATCTTATGTTCATTGTCTGGAAATCTTTCGTCGTATGTCTGTGACTTCTTCAGCGAGCCTGATGTGTGACGAAACATTTCCAGACAATGGACATACGATAAAATAAGAACAATTATAAACGAATGAAGAGCGAATATATAGTACATGTGTTTATTTAGCAAGAAAACAAATGCGACTATCTCGAAATAT
>NC_142932.1:75347417-75384917 GCF_046866305.1 Octopus bimaculoides
TGCAGAAAACATAAATCCGGAGAAGAAGTACACTCTAAGATGTAGATCAGTATAATTTTTTACTGGGGAAGGCCGGTTTATGGGATTACCCTGGGTTTCCCGTCCATAAAGGGTTTAACTTTATGGTGTATCGTCAGACCCCAAGACCTGTTGGTCTAAGACCTCTTCAAAATATGGAGTGGGGAAAGGCCTCGTTATGAATGTAAACAAGGAGATTATCTCCATTTGCCATTGGCCATCGACTATCGACTTCCGGCTATGCCGCCATCTTGCCGTCTCCAAAATGCTACGAAGTTTTTCAATAGGGGATTATCTCCCGTTGCCCTTGGCTATCGACTTCTGGCTGTACTGCCATCTTGCGGATTCCAAAATGCCAGCAGGAATTTCCAAAAGAGCAAACATGGCCCGAAAATCTCCGTTCTGGAGTTAAGGATGCTCCCTGGCTCGTGCAAGTCTTTTAGGATTCTCGAGCATTCAGCTATACATAACTTGCAGCGCTTCGTCCCGTTGATGTAGGGGCCTGGGTTTTCGAGGATCTTTCATAAGATCGAGTGTGGGATTCTGCCGCCTCTTAGTTGCCAGACGTGGCTGGCAAGCGATGTTACATATCTCCTGGGACCTTGGAGAAGGATTTATAGTTGGCAATGCGTTGCTTGGAAGAATTCCCAGTACATCCAAGGTATTCCCGTAGGCGCGCGATGTCGGTGCTGCACCTGTTGCTGTTGCTGTTGCTGTTGTTGTTGCTGTTGATGCTGGAGCTGGGGCTGCTGGTGTTGGTGCTGCTGGAGGTGGTGGTGGCATCGGTAATGTTGTCGCACCTGCGTATGTTGCCGGTGCTACACTTGTTGTTACTGTTGCTGCTGTTGTTGCTACTGATGTTGTTGTTGTTGTTACCACCGCTGTCGTCGATATTAGTGTTGTTGGAGCCGGTGCTGCTGGTGTTGGTGTTGGCGATGGTGGGGGTGGCGGCGGCATTGGTATATAATGACTCATGCTCTGGCTTCTATAACTTCGGAAAGTTGAACTATGAACTTTTATGCTTCTTTTTTCTTCTTTCTTTCCATCTCCTTATTCTTTTACTTCCTTCCTCTATGTCGTCATCTCATTAATATATACCATTCTCATTTTCCCTATTTTCCCCCCTATTTGTCTCTGATGACGGAATATCCCATACTCAGGGATATCCCAGAAACAGTTGTAAGATTTTGAATTTCTTCCTATAATGATATTGTATACGACTTGAGATGTTTGCCTTGCCTTAATGTTTACTGACCTGTTTAACAATTATATATCCGCTGCATCAGAAAACTGCAATTGCTCCATAACCACCATCTCGGCTATAACCTTGGAGCCCTAGCAATCCGTTACGGCACTTACCTAGCGTACTTAATCGTTTAGATCACTTGGGAACTAAATCCCCATACTTTGTGTGTGTGTATATATATATATATATATATATATATATATATATGTATGTATACACACACATATACATGTGTATGTGTGTGTGTGTGTGTGCATGTCTGTGTGTGTTTTGTGTGTGTGTTTAAAATAAATGCAGGCTAGGGCGAGTGGCTAAGAAGTCTGCTTCGCAACCATGGGGCCCCGCATTCGGTCTCATAGCATGGCTTTTTTGGTCAAATGTGCGTTCACATAATCTCGAGTCAATCTAAACCCTGTGAATGAAAGTGTATTGAAGGAATCTGTAGAAGCCTATCAGGTAGCCTGGAACCAGTAATTAAAAAAATCCACCCTTGGACATACTGACGCGTTGATTGTGCCTTAAAATTACGTCAAGATTACGCTGTGTCAGTGGAACTGGAATCTGCTGCTACGTTCTGAGTTCAAATTCCGTCGAAGTCGACCTTGCCTTTCATCCTTTCGGGGTCGATTAAATAAGTCCCCGTTACGCACTGGGGTCGATATAATCGACTTAATCCGTTTGTCTGACCTTGTTCGTCCCATCTGTGTGTAGCCCCTTGTGGGCAGTAAGGAAATAAGAAACGTTAGTGTGCCGGGCAAAAAGCTTGACGGCGTTTTGTCCATCTTTACGTTTTGAGTTAAAATTCTGCTGAGTTGAATTTTACCTTTCATCCTTTCGGGGTAAATAAAATAAGTACCAGTTGAACACTGGGGTCGCTATAATATATTTATCCCCTCCCTACAAAATTGCTAGCCTTGTGTCAAAATTTGAAATCAAATTAAAAGACAGCAGTAATTTCAAGCAGTTTCATCTCTCAGGACGTACTGGAAAGAAGATATACAAAGGCCAACGGGTAGCCAGATAAACATGAAAACTGAAAAAATTAAACATCTTATTGAATCTAATAACATTTTATAACAAATCATACCATGTCTATTGAGGAGGCCAAAAGTCAACAATGTGTTGTAGTATTGAATCAAAAGGATCTAACCCTTTTAATTCAATCTCTTGTCACCACATAAACTCAATATTTTAGTGGGGAGATAACCCAATTTTTTAACGGCAATTTTTTAATGGGGGTGAGATAACCAAAAAGTACCCGATTAACTAGTGACATTTTTTTGATAGTTTTTAATATTCTATTTCTTTCAATCATTGGACTTGAAGGGTTTTAGTCGAAGAAATCGACATTAGTACTTATTTTTTTTAATGTCTGGTACTTATTCAGTCAGTCTTTTCTGTCGAACTACAGGGACGTGAACAAATCTACACCAGTTGTCAAGCGGTGACGGGGGATGAATACGAACACACGCACACACACATTTTACCATAAGAGAGAATTTTTTCTCCATGGCAACTGCAGTGAACTTGCCTTTAGAAGTTGAAATATGTCAACTAACATAAAGTTTGCTTATGCTTAAACATTGCTTGGGACTGATACTGCTGAATTTCTACCGACGAGGCGGTCCAATAGCGCAACTCAGTCAATATTGTCCTGAGTTACCTCATTTCGGTATTCTCCATTGAGGAATGCTAAATAACCAGAAACGATGTATCTGAGAATCCGATTGAGGGCAACATTGTGCAAATATGGTGTTTTTACACATTTTGCCGAGAGAGTTTTTTCTTCATAGTAACTACAGTGAATTTGTCTTTAGAATTTAAAACATTTTAACTAACCCAAAGTTCGCCTTTACGCGCGCGCACAGACACAGACACAGACACAGGCACAGACACAGACGCACACACACACACACACACACACACACATACATACACACACACACACACACACACACACACACACACACACACACACACACACACATATATATATATATATATATATATATAGAGAGAGAGAGAGAGAGAGAGAAAGAGAGAGAGAGACTTATAACCCCGTTATATAAGGGGTAACAATCTTATATATAAATATATATGCCAGGAGGAAATTGTTGCATGGAATCCCGGTAAAAATGTCACAGGAAAAAAAGTCAGGGAAAAAAAGTTACAGGAAAAAAAGTCAGGGAAAAAAGGTTACAGGAAAAATAGGAAAAAAAAAACAGGGGTTTTGTCCGGGTTGGGGTTGTCTGAGTGGGTTTTGTCGTAGGGGGGTTTTGTCGTAGTGGGGTTTTGTCGTAGTGGGGTTTTGTCCGGATTCCATAAATTAATTGTGACTTTTTTTCCTAGCCAAAATTGTGACTTTATTACTGTGATTTTCTTCCCGCGACTATTACCGGTCACCGTTGTTTGGACTGTGATGACTTAACATAATTTATGAAATAAATGATCAACAACTGAAACCAAATCAACATGGACTAGTTCTGTAAAAGTTGGCCTACAATTGTAATGCATCAATACGAATTGATGCATTCTTTGTAGCATGCTCTTTCGAAAATACCATCAGTTTAAGAACTTATTGTTTCTGACTCAAAATATATAAAAAAAAAAACATCGTGGATTTTGGAAAATTTTATAGGCATAAGCATGGCTCCGCGGTTAAGAAAATAGTTCTGCAACCATGTCGTTTTGGGTTCAGTTTACTACGTGGCATATTTGTTAAGCCTCTTCTACTATAGCGTCGGACCGACCAATATCTTGTGAGTAAACTTGGTAAACAGAAACTGTGTGGAAGACCGTCGTACGTGTGTGTATTTGTGTTTTTCCTCCTCATAGCTTAACAACTAGTGTTGGTTTTTGTACCCGTAACTTAGCACTTCGGCAAAGGAACCCGACTTAAGAAAACATACCCCCCATTAAATATTGAGGTCGATTTGTTCGGATAAGTCCTTCAAGGCGGGGCCCCAGCATGACCGTAGCTAAATGACTAAAACAAGTGAATGATAAAAGGTGTTATTTATATAATCAGATTAGGGTGGTGAGCTGGCAGAATCATTAGCACACGGGATAAAATGCTTAGCGGCATTTCGTCCGTCTTAACGTTCTGAATTCAAATGTCACCGAGGTCGACTTTGCCTTTCATCTTTTCGGGGTCGATAAAATAGATACCAGTTGAGCACTGATGGATCGATTTTATCGACTTAATCTCGGCTCCGATCTTGCTGGCCTTGTGCCAAAATTTGAAACCAATATTTATAAAATCAAACACAACAAAGGAAAGCAACAATAATAAACTGCAATCAGTTTTTTTTCCTGTTATTATTACTCTTTTTTCACGACTTCCACCTAATAGGGTTTGGCCATGCTAGAGTACAGCTACCAAAAGAATAAAAATAAGAATAAGAACAAAAACAAATCTCACTGTAGTCAATATCTTCCAAACATTTAATGACATTTAAATTCATCGTTACCTTGAGAATAACAACAACGACAGTAAACACTTTGACATCAACTACAGTAATAATGACATCATCATCATCATCATCATCATCATCATCATCATCATCATCATCATCATCATCATCATCATCATCATCATCATCATCTGAATAAAATGTCTTTCATAAAATTCGTAAACGTTGAAATTATTTTTTAAATGGTATTTAGAAACGATTGCAAAATGCGTGTACATCCGTGGTAATGTGTCTGTTATATTTTATAAAACTGGGCACGTTCTGTAATTAATTTAGTTATTTCGTTCTGTTGTGCTTTCCTTTCCAAAATGTACGTTTGGTTTTCATTTCCCGGGTTTTTGATAAAATAATTACCTGGTGAATAACATTAGGGTTGATCTAATCAGTCACACACGTCCGCAACTTCTGAAGCGTTCTACCTCCGTTTGAAATCAACAATTTTTTAAATCTTTTATTTTATCTTTTAGTTCACGATATGCTCATACAAGATTTCATTCACACACACACACACGCGCACGCACGCGTCATATATTCATTATTCTCGAAAGCTAAAGTTATTCACCATTTCTACAATTTGTCCTCTATTCGCCACCACCACTTCACCATTCAATTACGACATCACGCTAAATTAAAGGTCGCAAAATACTTTACTCGCAAACGTTTCCGGTTTTTCCCCTTGATAAATCACAACCGTTGTAATATATTGCTTTGGGTTGATACCAACCGAGTAAAACAGTGTCGTCTTGTGCCATAGCAAGGGCTCGAATTCAGGACAGTCATCATAGTTTCTGTAAACAACGACACTGGACAGAGCACGCGATTTCGTGATAGTGAATGTAAAATTCACCTGTTCTCGACTCCGTTCAACTGAGCTGTAGTTGTATGAAACCACCTTGTGTTTCGGTTTTGCGTCAGCATCAGTCTTTGGTTGGCCTCCCACCGTCAGCGTCAGTGATGCACGTTCCATCTGTTGAGAAAATAAAACAAGGTTTTTGATTAAAGTTTAAACAGAAAACTATACCAAACAATAACGTATCTATTCTTTCTTAATATTCTGTGGCAGATTTAAGGCGGCGAGCTGGCAGAATTGTTAGCACATGCCGGACAAAATAGTTCGCGGCATTTTGTCCGTCTTTACAGTCTAATTTCAAATTCCGCCGTGGTCGACTTTGCCTTTCAACCTTTCGGGCTTGATAAAAAGAGTACCGGTTGAACACCAGGGGTCAATGTAATTAACTTAAACCTACTCCCGAACCAAAATTTGAAATCAATATTTTGAGGCAGCGTGCTGGCACAAATCGTTAGCACGCCGGGTATTTAGTCTGTCTTTACATTCAGAGTTCAAATTCCGCCGGGGTCGATTTTGCCTTTCGGGATCGATAAAATAAGTACCATTAGAGTACTGGGGTCGATGTAATCGACTTAGCCCCTTCTCGAAATTGCTGGCCTTGTGCCAAAATTTGAAACCAAAATTTTGTGGAAGATTCGATGTTATTTTTCGTTATCGAAGATCATCTCATCCCTTTATATGATGTTCGATTTTGCCAGAATGTATTAAGAATGAATAGGTCCATTATTGTTTGGTTTCTAGCCGTTCAGCGTGTTCCCCATGGATTGTTACCTGCTTGGCAGACATCAGAATACATCAGCAAAAAATTCGTTTGCTGGTTCTATAGCTCTGACTGAGGAGACACACAGCTGAGTCGAAACACTGCGGTATCTAAATGTTCCTTTACACTGGTGAATCGGTGAATTGCGTGTGTCATGAACACATTTAGTCTAAAGAAAGAAGGTGTTCTCAAATGACGAAAAGCAACAGCAATCAGATTATCATGCTCGAATCAACCAGAATTTATTAAGAATGAATAGATAAGCTATTGTTTGGATTCTCCCCATAAAAACAAACGAACAAAACAAAATAAACAAAAAAGCCCAAAGTTCCTGAAAGGGTTTCTGTTGTTATTTAGCTTCGGTCAATATTCATTAAACACCTTTAATTAATAATTATTCCGGCTATGACCGTCTCGGTTTCTTTTCTTCAGACGAAGAGAATCTACAACTAAATTTAACCAAACGATTCTTCATTTTTTTTTTGCGAACGGTCTTAACAGGCAGTTTAAAGACTTGTACCTGTTCTAACACTACAAACTTTACACACACACACACACACACACACACACACACACACACACACACACACACACACATTGTACACACCTAGGGGATTTGTTAGACGGAAACTGAAAGAAGCCCGTCATATATATATATATATATATATATATATATATATATATATATATATGTTAAATTCAAATTACGATAAACGTAGTAAGGGTAGAAAATTTAGAAGCAATTTCATACCGGTGGCTAGCATGCGTAATAAAGTCAATAGATAACATGTTTTCATATATAATCGTGTATAAACAATTTAAGTATTTATACACGAAAGGAGGTCACCTTTGACAGGACACTTTACATGCTAGAAAAGGCAGTCAAAGCCCAAACCACGAATGAAAGTAATTTCAAAGGGAATTAAAATAAAAAATATTTTTGTAGTTACCCTCAGACTCCAGTTTCTGTATCAATGTGTAAATAAAATAATTTGCCATCTGTACTTCGTCAGTTATTTTATTTGCACATTGATAGAGAAACGCGAGTCTGACGGTAACTACAAAAATATTTTTTATTTTCATTCCTTTTGAAATTGCTTTTATTCGTGGTTTGGGCTTTGACTGCCCCTTTCTAGCATGTAAGGTGTCCTGTCAAAGGTCACCTCTTTCGTGTATAGATACTTAAATTGTTTATCCACTATTATATATGAATATATATATATTCATATGTGTGTGTGCGTTTCTTTTTGTTTGTCCTCCACCGATGTTGGTGTATTTATGTCCCTTCGCAACTTAGCGGTTTGGCAAAAGGGAAAGATAGAATAAGTACCAGGATTAAAAAATTCAGTACTGGGGTCAATTCATTCAACTAAAATTCTTCAAGGCGGTGTTCCAGCATGACTGCATTTTAATGCAAGGGTCGGCCAAAACGGGTAAATTACCCCAAGTGGGGTAAAAATGAAATTCTTGGGCTAATGAGGACTCATTAGACATAAATAAAATTATCTAAAAAACGTGTTCTTTGTTACAACAGAAATTTTTCTTCTGGCAGGTAGTCAAAATTTGCTACTTTTTGCCACAACCTACCTTTGCAAACAAGGATTTTTCCACTCTAATGGACATAAAAACAAATGTAAGTAATCGATTGGACTCCGAAAACTCTATCTAAATTGCTCTGGCATCTAAACCTAAAGTGAAAAAGTTTCTAGGAAAATCCCTTTGTTTCATAATGACGATACGAATTTATTTTATCGCATTTGTTTTATACTTTTAATATTCATAATTGTATTCTACATATAAATAGATTCAATAAACCCTTTGAATTCAAATAATCTATGATTTTCTTCCCTTCAAATCAAGGGGGTAACGTCGGCGTAAATGAATATATTTTGGGGTAATTGGTTAAAAAAGTTTACCCGACTCCTGGTCTAATGACTGAAACAATTAAAAGACAAACGATAAAAGACACACATTACATACACGACGAACTACATCACAGTTTCCGTCCCCCATATTCACTCCCAAATCATAAATCGACCCTGGATTATAATAAAAGCTACTTGACTAGCTGCCGCACATACGACTGGACCTGAAACCATGAGGTTACGAAGTAAACTTCATAGCCACAGAGCCGTACCTACGCCAGAAGGGAAGTTTTCTAGTCTTCCGATTATTAAAGGCATCAATTGCGGAGTCATAAAGTTCACTTTCAGCGGGTGATTCCACCTCTAATATCTCGAGATTAGCTAACCTATCTTTGACGCATCTTTGATCTCATAACATTCTTTACAGAAACCAAAACACTGAATGCTGTTCAGTGTGTGAAACTGGAAGCGTTATAATTATATTTGGGAATAGAACTTCAAGTTACAGTTGAGTGAGTTTAATAATTCAATTGATGGAATCAAGGTTTGAGAAATATTTGATTCATATATTGATTTTAAATGGAATATTTCACCTTCTATATCAATTGATATTGTATCGATGTTGCATATTTCACACAATTGATTAACATTGAACTCAATCTGATCATTTTCCTTTTCGAGATATTTCTAAATGAATCCAAATGATTTATTGAAATGAGATGCGGTATTGAGTTGTCATGAAATATTGGATATGATTGGAGCAAATATGGCGTAAAAGACTTTCTACCTTAAACCTAGTCACGGTCATAGAATAAATATGCCTTACTCTTATCTTCGCTAAAGAACTTCTTTTTCATCTATCTCTTGTAAAATTAATTTCAGTTTTCAATATTTCCTGCTAGAGTTTTAGCGTTACTAAGAAACTGTCCCATATTTGGCATAAGGAATCGAGCTCACCTATTAAAGACTTCAAATTATTCTCTTCTATATTAACTGTAATGTAACGAGAACCCGGCTGAGATTCAAATCATAGTTCTAAGACTTTTCCCAGTCTAGAATCACGAGCTAATATATTTCCATAAAAGGTATTAATGCCTACGCGAATATAGTCTGGCCGACTTATTCATAGCTGTGGCAACAAGTTTAGAATAAGTGTGTAAATTTTTCCGCCAAAAAGATTCTAGAACCTTTCTGGCGAACTAATTCAACTTAGTGAAAGTTATTTCAAGATTTGTACAGGTCGGTCGTTTTCCCTTCCTAGGATAGCGTCTCATCTCTCTGTTTCTTTCTAATTCAAAGCCTTAACTAATAGAGTCAGCCAACGGATATTCATACTATGCAATGAATAAGAGTGCTCTAGTACCACTTTCATATTATTAATTTATCGGATGTGCATCTATAAACTCAGCGAGGTAGTTAAATAAAATATTTGTAAACTCTGACAAACTAAGTGTAGTTATTTCTAAAACACACACAGCCTACTGGACATTGAGAACTGGTGAAGAAGATATGACAACAGACCAATTAAAAAAAGTAGCCTTGGGTTGAAAAACGATATAATGAAAGTCAACTGCTGTTAAAATTTCGGTTCACATTGATGCTATAATAATACATTGAAAGGATTCTAAATAACTTTGGACACTTTTTAAGCTTGAAATCGTTTCTGGAGTGAGATTTAGAATCAGGGAAGCCATAATTACCTTTTGTAGGTTGCAAGTGGTTGTGCACTTTAAACTCTTACTGCTCATTGAGTTTGAGAAGTATCATGCAATGAAGCTACTATTCAATGTTTTGGTATTTGTTACCATTGAAGACAGATACTACTACTACTACTACTACTACTACTACTACTACTACTACTGCTGCTGCTGCTGCTGCTGCTGCTGCTGCTGCTGCTGCTGCTGCTGCTGCTACTACTACTACTACTGCTACTGCTGCTGCTGCTGCTGCATATATTGCAGAGATACTGAATGGAACCAAAGGAAACAGTTTACTTTATAACAACATTCGGTGGTTTTTAGCTCCACCTAAGTTGACACTGTAGCATGTACAAAGAGAAAAACACACCCAGTTGACTGGAAGGACTTAAATTGCTTGACAACTTTTATAACAACCAGATAAACATATTACTTCCGTTATTATAGATTCCACAACGACAGATAGAGGCTAGAGTATCATAGTTTTTTAGAATATCAAGCATTAACTTCGTTACATCATCGCTGCAGTTTTATTAGTCAACAAAATTAAAGTCTTTCACTTCTTATTGTCTAGTAACATTGTTAAGATAAGCATAAGATAAGTTTATTCTATGTGGGACGAATTAGAAGTTGTATACACAATTAATTATACAGTAATAGTTTGCATGCCGACGTTCCGTTAAAATAGTCTGTCCAAACACGCCGGGCGAGATGCTTAGCGGTATTTCGTCTGTCTTTACGTTCTGAGTTCAAATTCCGCTGAGGTCGACTTTGCCTTTCATCCTTTCGAGGTCGATAAATTAAGTACTAGTTGCGCACTGGGGCCGATCTAATCGACTGGTCCCCTCCCCCCAAATTTCGGGCCTTGTGCCTAGAGTAGAAAAGAAAAGAAAATAGTCTGTCCAAACATCAATCAATGAACTTATTTTAATTATCAAGAGATAAAAATGAGCTTGCTTGCGTCCTTTTTCTAATTTTAGAAGCTTTAGAAGCTTTAGGTCTGACTAACTTTAAATATAAATGTCGTAATAATCAATCTGTTCCAATATTCGTTAGAAATTCCATTTCTTCCGTAAACAATGTGACTTTTCACCTCTAAAGCCAACTCCTCGCTCTCTAAGAAAGAATGTACATGTTATAAATATAAACGTTTTTCTATATATTTATATGGTCTTTGAATTAAAAGACTTTTAATTTGAACTAAAAGACTAACAACAAACGATTTATGCGATAATTGCAATCCAAGCTTCACCAGTTGACATGTTATAAACACTGCCCCCACTACACTCGTTTCTCTGATAACGGGTATCCTCCACTTAATATTTACTCCTGAAATAGTGGAAAAAGGTAGACCGTCGTTGATGTGGAAGAACATAAAACATTGGTATGGAATGACATAAGAAACAGAAAAATGCTTCTTTTACCCTTGCTCCAAACTTCCCCATTACGTAAATGTTCTTCGCTATTTTAAAGTTTATCTTTCATTAAAACATCAACAGGAATTGATGGCCCAAATCATCCTCTGGAAGCCTTTTGAGAATGATTGTGTTCTCCATTTTACAGCATCGTTAACTTCAGTTATGGTAGGTACCTCCTTTCTCATATTTTACTATCATAGTCAAATAATTGCTTTAAATTTTGGCACAAGGCCAGCAAGTTTAAGGGGAGGGCGCATTACAATTACATTGACCTCAATGCCCAACTGGTTCTAATTTTATCGACCTCAAATAGATGAAAGGCAAAATTGACTTCGACAACATTTGAACTCACAATGTAAAGCCGGAAGAAATGTGGCTAGGTATTTTGTCCGGCGGGGTAACGATCTTTTCTACTATAGGCAGAAAGCCTGATATTTTTGGGGAAGTGATTTGTCGGTTACATCGGTTACATCACCCGAAAGGATGAAAAGGCAAAAGCATAAAGGATAATAATGATAATGATATCAAATTTTGGCACAAGGCTTGCAAGTTCAGGGGAGAGTTTAAGTCGGTTATATCGACCCCAGTGCTCAACTGGTACTTATCTTATCCACCCCAGAAATGATGAAAGGCAAAGTCAGCCTCGGCGGAATTTGAACTCAGAACGTAAAGACGGACGAAATGCCGCTGAACATTTTGCCCTGTGTGACAACAGTTCTGCCAGCTCAGCGCCTTAATAATAATAATAATAATAATAATAATAATAATAATAATAATAATAATAATAATAATAATAGTAGTAGTAGTAGTAGTAGTAGTAGTAGTAGTAGTAGTAGTAGTAGTAGTAATGGTAATAATAATAATAATAATAATAATAATAATAATAATAATAATAATAATAATAATAATAATAATAAGGCACTCAATGAACAAATGGCAGACAGTGCTACAGCTCCAAACAAAAGAGGGACTTGTGAAAACGAAAGCCATCCCCATTAGAAGAGGAATATTCCAGGGAGACACGCTCTCTCCACTCCTGTTCTGCCTGGCACTCACACCTTTAACTGAATTGCTAAATAGAACTGGATGCGGTTACAAATGCTACAGAAAAACAGTCAGCCACCTTCTATATATGGATGACCTAAAATTATATGCTAAAAACGACAGAGAGCTAGAACCATTACTACAGACAGTACACAGCTTTACCAAGGAAATAGATATGAAATTCGGATTAGAAAAATGTGCCAATGCAACCCTGAAAAGAGGAAAACTATTTAAGAGTGGCAACATCACACTAGATAAAACCAATGAAATAAGAGAACTAGACGAAAGCCAACCACACAAGTATTTAGGAGTCAATGAACTAGATAGGATACAACATACACAAATGAAAGAAAAAATAAAGAAAGAGTACTATAGACGAGTTAGATCAATACTAAAAACAGAGCTCAATGCTAAAAACAAGATAATGGGTATCAACACTTTAGCTGTCCCAGTTATAAGCTACAGCTACAACATCCTTAACTGGACACTAAACGAACTATCTAAAATAGACAGGAAAACAAGAAAAATAATGACAGGATCTAGGATGCACCACCCAAAATCTGACATAGAAAGGCTATATATACAACGCACAGAAGGTGGCAGGGGTCTTATACAGCTAGAAAACTATTATAAAATAACCACCATAGGACTGCAAAAATACCTACTCCAGAAGCAAGGAAAACTAATACAAATAGCCACAAAACACGAGCAAAACAAAAAACTGTTTTCAGTATCTAAGGAAGCTGACAAATACAAACAAAAAATCAATCTACCTAACAAATACGAAGAAGAAGAAGAAGAAGAAGAAGAAGAAGAAGATGAAGAAGAAGAAGAAGAAGAAGAAGAAGAAGAAGAAGAAGAAGAAGAAGAAGAAGAAGAAACAACAAAAGCTATAAAACAAATGAAATCCAAACTAAAACTAGAACAGCAACGGACCATGATAAAACGTTGGCAAGAAAAGCCCCTACACGGTAAATACTGTGCTAAACTAAATGCAAAAGAAATAGACAGAGAAAAATCCCAGCAATGGTTGAGAAGCTCAGGACTCAAAGCAGAGACTGAAGGATTTTTAAATGCTGCACAAGACCAAAGCCTCCCAACCAGAAATTACCAAAAACACATAATGAAAAGAAACATAACAAGTAACTGTAGAATATGTGGAGATGGACAAGAAACAATAAATCATATTATCTCTGGCTACCCAGTCCTGGCTAAGAAGGAATATATTCACAGACACGACAGAGCTGGGACGTATATACACTGGAAGCTATGCCAATACTATGGAATAACAACAGAAAAAAGATAGTATAAACACACGCCGGAAAAGGTCACAGAAAACGAGAAAGCAACCATAATCTGGAATATGCCAATACACACAGATAGAGAAATTAAGGCAAATAGACCAGATATAGTTGTCAAAGATCATGAAGAAAAAAAATGCTTTCTAATTGATGTATCAATACCAGCAGATGACAACGTTTCTCTAAAAGAAATGGAAAAACTTTCAAAATACAAAGACCTGGAAATAGAGATAACTCGAATGTGGAATCTAAAAACAGAAACAATTCCTATCATAGTAGGTGCCTTAGGTATAATAAAAAAATATTCAGACAAATACATAACAAAAACACCAGGACTTACAAATATATACAACATACAGAAAATTGCACTACTGGGTACTGCACACATTCTACGCAAAACACTTTCAATACAGTAAACATAAGAGCACCACAGCAAACCACAGCACATACCCAAGGCACACAGAGCTGCACTCGGTAGTGAAGTGAAAGCACGTTATAAAAATAAAACTACTGAACAATAATAATAATAATAATAATAAATGCCCGGATGCAGTACCAGGCAGTGGCTCTCATGGCTTCTCATCTTAATTGATTGGAAGTGTTATCATGTACATTGTTTTGTCTTGGTATAAAAGATGGGCTACAGCAAATATTCTGCTCGATACCACAGATTTGTTTGTCATTTAATTAGCTTTAACCACTTGAGCATGTCCCTTAGTGACTGACGATATGTGCATCTCCGATCACGAGCAGGAATAGTGGGGGAGCATCATAACCAGTGTTGAGAGGAATGCTTTGTGATTTCAATAATTCACATCTGGAAATATGAGTGTTGCATTCATCCTTAAATAACACTTATTCAGGGACCTTTTGAGTGGGATGTGCAACTGGACCAGAAGAATCTTTTAACTGTAATCCATCTACAAAGTCATGCGCTGTTTATCTTGATATGAAGTCACCATGTCATACGCATATGGTTGTGATGCATGTGCCTGGTGTACCTTTATCGACGGGTAGTCATGATGAGTATACTGGACTTCATATATTTGTACCACTGCATCACTTTGATGACATGTGCTTCTCCTTCAATCCATAATAATAATAATTATAATCATGATGATGTTAAAGGATATGATGAAACAGATTCATATGGCTTATTTGTTATCTGAGTTATCTTTCTTTAATCACATTTAGTTGTGTGATGACTTAATTGAAGAAGTCTGGCATTGGAATTTTGTCAACACTAAGAACCAACATGGAATTAATTGTCCTGTAGAAGGCAACACGTTAAAATTGTTGCCCCTTAGATGAATTTTGATCTCGTTGAATCCTTTTAAATCCAATGGAAAATTGATCTATGGCTCCACATACTAAATATTGTTGTGTCAGCCATTCTTTAAAAAAATAAATTCTTGTGCCGACGACATGAAGTAGCTTTTTATTACATCTTTCTGACATTCTGTTTTATACATAACTTTGGTATCTTTTTTAGATATGTCTAGCCCAGTGATCATCATCATCATCATCATTACCATCGTCGTCGTCGTCATCGTATTAATGGTCATTGTCATCAGCTACTACTACTACTACTACTACTACTACTACTACTACTACTACTACTACTACTACTACTACCACCACTACTACTACTACTCCTGGTACTATTGCTGATGTTAGTATAACGCCTGTTTGCATCAATGCAAAGGTGCCTGGTGGTGTTTAAAAGCTGAAACAGTCTATAGCGCCGGGTGTTATTGTCAGTCTGACATTCTGTCAAGAAAATAGCAAGAGCAGTATTTAAATGGAGAGAAATATAAAATACTGCCGCATGTCATTTGGGGCGTCTGCAAGCTGCAGATTGTTGGAATACGTTTAGATATGACGACGGGAAATAACATCTTAATTTACATAAATACACAAAAGGTCGCCGGTTATCAGCGACAAAACAACTTTGGTGAAATATCAGGCGGCACTGATATTTCTTTAAAATAATATGCTCCAAACTGGAATTGTTCTTGGAAATAGGCAATTGAGAGATGCCATAATGTAAGCTATTTACAAGATTGTAAGTGATGGGTTATCAGTCACCCACATAGGCATTCATTAAAGTATTGGTCACTTTTATCAGAGTAATATAGTAATATCATGATATCTATGGTGTTTCTCTTCAATTTTACATTGAATCTGTTGATGGAAGCATCTTACAGTTGATTTTTCAAGAAGATGAAGACGTGAGTGTGGCCAGGGACTTTAAGTATTTTGTTGTTTAGAAATTCCTATATCTGAATTTTAGAGAACTTTGGCATTCTGTTCCTTTGAGTAACAACAAAATTGTTTTTGTTGTATAACCCCAGACAAGCCTTTATCAAGTAGTCCCATGGCACATAGTTGTTAGGCCGAAAGACTACGCGAAAACCACAGATTCGTTTTTGCAGTAATAACACATTTCCTCCTAAATAACGATCATACTGCATTTACTCGGTTATACTTTGACAAGTACGTAACGCAGCGATTAGAAAGACTTCTATTTCAACTTTCAGACCAGTGGGATATTTATTTCGACTCTCTGCACTCTGTCCGGTCAACATTCTCTTTCGACCATCCACCCATCCATCCATCCATCCATCCATCTTCTCTGCCCACTACTCCTGGAAAGGTCGTGGTGGGTAGAGGCTTCTTGTACCTTCTTCATAGGGGTCTATAAGAAGCAACCGTCCTTAGGTTTTCCGGCTGGATTTCCAAGAGCGACAAACTGAGATTATGGATAATATCCAATCATCTGGTTATTGATTTACCCCTAGGTTTCCAACCGGTCAGTTTGGCTTCAAGAATCAGTCTTGTGATTCTTTCTTGTGACATTGTAATCACATATCCGTAGTGCCGGAGCTGTGACCTCTCACAGCACCGGGACTAAGGTAGCGTATGCAGAAAGTGTCTCACTAGTAACGGGAACATGGTCAATGACTAAAACAACTTAAACCACAAGATTCATTGATCTGTTTATTTACACATTTATCAAGAAAATTGCTGACCTTGTGCCGAAATTAGAAAGCATTACTTAATACAGCTCACTCTTATGCCTGGTCTTCTCACTCAACTATACATACTAAATATACAAAATATTCAATGAAGTACATCAATAGAGACACAAACGGAAATCTGGTGTTCAGGAGGAAAATGCACTGAAAACGGAAGGAACAACGCATTTAGTTAGGCTTTTGTTTTACCAGTGAAGGACCTGAATCGGTATAATGGACTAAACTTATCCCCTTTTCATAAAATATGTAGCATTATACCAATGCCAGAAATCATTTTAGAAGCAGTAACAACGATTCCTTGATTGAATGTCGAACTGTGCAGTATGATCGTTAATTAGGAGGAAGTGTGTTATAACTGCAAAAACGAATCTGTGGGTTTCGTGTAGTCTAACAACTGTGTGCCATGGGACTACTTGATAAGGGCTTGCCTGGGGTTATACAACAAAAACAATTTTGTTGTTACTCAAAGGAATAGAATACCAAAGTTCTCTAAAATTCAAATATAGGAATTTCTAAACAACAAAATACTTAAAAGTCCCTGGTCACACTCACGTCTTCATTTTCTTGAAAAATCAACTGGGGTCGATGTAATCGACTTACTCGCTCCACCCCGAACCCCGAAACTGCTGGCCATGAACCAAAATTACTACTACTACTACTACTACTACTACTACTACTACTACTACTACTATAGTTTAATATATACATCAAAGGACAGACAGTAATGTCAACAAATTGTCTCGTCTAAGTCAAAAAATAATAATAATAATAATGTTGCTTTAAGAAAGTTGTTCTGAGAGAAACTTACTTTTAATGTTTATGGGAAAATGAGCAAGTAAATAAATAAATAAAATATTTTTGTATGATTCATTCTCTTTGTAAATGTCACATCGATTGCACTGTGCCGAAAGAGAGTTTTAATATTTCAAAACAAAGATTTGATAGTTTGCACAGACTGTTTAGTTCAAACCCTGTTTTACAAGTCAAACAGCTACCTCTACGACTAAATGTACACACATAAATGTATTTGTCATGCAGGGTTAAAAAAAGAAAAAAACATGCCTAGTTTTTGTATCGGTTGTTTTCTTTCTTTATTTCGAGACACATTGTAAAAAATATAATATAAATCTACTAAAGTGTTATAGGTGTTAAAGAATGATATCCCAGACTCTAGACTCCAGTCAATTCCTTTATATATAAAGTGAACGACATTGAGAGTGAATACGTGAAAAGGTTTGTTTACAATCGAGTTTACCTCATGGAAACCTGTATATCAAAACACGTCTACGGACACACGCGCACCCCCCCACACATACACACAGAGACACACAGAGACACACACAGATACACACACAGATACACACACAGATACACACTGACACACACGCACACACACACACACACACACACACACACACACACACACACACACACACACACACAGTGTACATTACGCAGATATTTTTAGATTTGATTTAGTTTATAAAGTAAACGGTGAGACGAGAACATTATGCCTGTATGCATGTGTACGTACGTACGTATGTATGTATGTATGTATGTATGTATGTATGTATGCATGAATGTATGTATGTATGTATGTATGTATGTATGTTTGTGTGTGCGTATATATATATATTTATATATATATATATATACACATACATGTATTCTAGGAAGTTGATTGTCATGGCCGGTCAGAGTGACCGTTTTGAAAACTTGAAGCCGCCCGAGTAACTTAGGCATTTTCAGCTTTAAATACATCACACACACTCACTCTGCATAGCATATTGAGTCCTCCCTTTTTCACGTTTGTAAAACTAAACTATACATACATACATACATACATACATACATGCATACATACATAGTGAAAGATAGATTGAAAATCACAAGCATTGTAATTAAAATAAAATAACTTTCCTTTCTTAACTAGAAAATCTCGACAACTATGTAACCTTGTTAAATTTCTTAAGTTTGAAACATTACTAATACAAAAATTAGGAAGTGAAACAAAGAACTAGAAAAAAAAAAAAAGAAAGAAAAATGAAAACAGAAAAGACACATATAAACAGGAATTCCAAAGAATAGGATTGACTAGTCTAGCTAGAAATCCAATCCTAGGCAACCGAAGTAAGCTTTATGAATTGAAGGAGAAATATTTATAAAACAGTTGACATAGAAACAAACGATTACAAATTTCCTATTCCACTTCATTTTGACTAGAGTTTCAATTTACCACCATCACCGCTGCCGCCGCCACCACCACCACCACCATCATACAGAAGCAGTGAAAATATTCAGTAGACGCTAACTTATTTTCAAATAAAATGTCAACTATTTTTTCTTCTTATTTTGTATTCAATTCTTATGTCACCTAACCTATTGTTTGAAACAGTCAAGCAAATTCTATAAAGCAACAACGAAAACATATAACGAATACTTACTTGAGTTGAGGAGGATTTGTGTGACGGGGAGAAAAAAGGTCTGTCGTTGTCGCCGGCTGTCGTAGATATGACGAAAAGCTGGAAGTTTTGTTGGGACTGAACGATAACCCACGCCACTCCCACGCCATTTCCTGACATTCAACTCCCCACCTTCAACTGTCTACAACTTTTCAAAATGGCTGCCGTATTATTTTTCTATCTTATCGGAAAAAAAAAATTCATTGACATCAAAACAAATTCTATAATACCAATGTGAGCTTTTTTTTAAAATTTCCCTAGTATTTATTTTCACTGACTGTAATGTTGGTAAACATTGTTCAAACATTCTTTGGTTCAAGGCATATGTACTTCTAACAGTTCGAAACACACGACTTTATGTGAAGCAGGCGTGTTTCTGTCTAACATATTTGCACTTAACAGACGTTATTTCAATGGAGATAAAAAAAAAAAACTTTAAATGCCTAAAACACGAAACTTAACTTATTTGTTTAGCTTTTTGCTGCCTCATAATGACCAGTACTTTTTTATTGCATTCGTCTATCTTGGATATCGCGACATTCAACGCACAACATGTCCAAAAAGTGAACACCGATTGAAGAAGATAGTTTCTACTCTTGTACAAACTTGTTTATATCTCAACAATGAGAGTTGAAATTCAACTCTTTGCCGATTAAAAACAATCAAACAGTTTATTAAAACGGCAAAAACCACGTAACTGTAATTAGGAGGCGTTTGAGAGCGTGTTAAAGCTGAAACAAATGCATCAATGTAGAATCATGACAGTTATTTAAACACACACGTACACACACACATGCACACACACACACATATATACATGCACACTCAAGTACACATACACTCATGCACACACACACTCATGTACACACACACACACACGCACGCGCACACACATATGTATATGTATATATTTTATTTTGTGGAGCTGGTTGGAAGGTAACGTGCTGGCAGAATCGTTAGAGCATCGGGAAAAAATCCCTTACGGGTATGTCTTCCGTTCCAGGAAATTCCGCTGAGGTCAGCTTAGCTCTTAATCCTTTTAGGCTTGAAAATTTTGAAGAACCAAGTACTGGGGTCGATATATCAATTAACCCAATTCCTCTCAAAACTGTTTTCCCTGTGACAAAATCAGGAGCCATTATAAACTATAGTGTTGAAAATATTTCATCATTCATCTACGACCTGTTCACTGATATAATTCCATTGTGTCTATTCAAAACCAGCTGTCGGCCATTTCCAATAAATAAATCTCCCCCACGGTCTACCAGAACTGGCTGACCAATACCTGACTTGCAATAAATCTAGCGAAATTATGTCAGTGACAGAGTGACATATATATAAATGTATGACGGAATTTTTTCACCATTTATAGTATGTAGCAGTTTTCAGAACTGAACTTAAAGCGAATATAACGGTATATGGGTGTTCGAGGTGACAAGTAATTGCAATTGTAAGCAATGAATGCTGTTGGTCCAAAGTCGATCTTGCAACAAAGTATCCAATATTCTAGAGATATTCTTCTATTTGAAGATATTCTTCCATATTCAACTTCTTGAGAGAATTCACAACTCAAGCATAATTTACAAAAAGTTATCCCCCACCCTAAATTCTACGAAATGCGCAGGTATGGCTGTGAAGTGAGAAGTTTACTTCCCAACCACATGGCTCCAGTTCAGTCTCAGTGCGCGGCACCTTGGGTAAGTGTCTGCTATTCTAGCCACAGGGCCGACCAATGCTTTGTGAGTGAATTTCGTAGGCGGAAACTGAAAGACCCTTCCCCCCGTATATATATATATATATATATATATATATATATATATATATACATATATATATATATATATATATATATATATATATATATATATATATGTGTGTGTGTGTATGTGTGTGTGTGTGTGTGTGTGCATACGTGTGTATGCGTGCGTGTGAGTGTGTGTGTGTGAGTGTGTTTGTCTTTGTATTTGTCCGCTACTATCGCTTGAGTACTCGTGTTGGTTTGCTTACGTCTCCTTAACTTAGCGGTTCGGCCTAAGAGACTGATAAATTAAGTATCAGGCTGAGAGAAAAAATTGGTACTGGGAATGATTCGTTTGATGAAAACCCTTCAAGGCTGTAGCCTCATGGCAGTAGTCTAATGACTGAAACAAGTAAAAGATAAATTAGTCACCAGAATTTGGCGGAGTTTTGACTTAGTTCTCAATATTGAGTCTACTAATTAGATTTACTATAGTAACTCCCTGATAATCCGTTGAAGAATTTTGACAAAAATGCTATTCATTAATCCATCTACATAATACATCCAACACAAACCACCGTCAGTCGACTAAACCTAGAGAGACAGCTCTAGTTTATATTTTGTAATACAGCCGAATCAGCGTAAAAAAAATCTAAGCTTCATCTACCATTGAACCTGAAACTATCTCCGCTCCGAGCAGTTGTCGAGCGTCTATTTTAGGGGTTCTCAACTGAAGTAGGGGTCCATATGAGATTTTGCTATTAAAGTTTATGCTCAATAAATTAGTTATCCTTCTGCAATACACAGAATATTTTAACAATATTTTAAGATAGTTTTTTAAAGACATTTTAAGACAGTTCTTAATAGGAAACTAGTCCGTTAGACAATCTCTATTCGAGACAGAAGTAGTATATAAACCAAAAAGTATTGCTTATGGCCATTTTAATCTGGCTGTCCTCTAAGAGACAACATTACTGCCATTTAACCCCAGGAAGACATCTCCTCCAGCTGGTTTATTCAGTGCGCTTCTCGCACTCGATATTTATTGCAAGCGGGAGATAGCTCCTGCCACCCTAGCTTCAAGAGAACCAGACCATGTGGTTTCGATCTGCATTGGATCTCTTCAGTGGTGGGTATTCTTTCATTCTTTTACATGTTTCAGTCGTTTTAACTGCGGCCATACTGGAGCACTGGCTTAAAGTTTTTAGTCGAAGCAATCGACCCCAGGACTTATTCTTTGTAAGCTTAGTACTAATTCTATCGGTCTCAATTTGCCGAACCCCCAAATTACGGGGACTTAAACACACCAACATCCGTTGTCAAGCGATCGAGGGGTGGGAGACAAAGATACACATAAATATATACATTCATACACACACACACACACACACACACACACACACACACACACACACACACACACACACACACACACACATATATACATGACGAGCTTCTTTCAGTTTCCTTTCTACTAAATCCCCTCACAAGGCTTTGGTCATCTCGAGGCTATAGTAGAACACACTTACCGAAGGTGCTACGCAATGGGACTGAACCCGGTACCTTGTGGTCGCGAAGCAAGCTCCTTACCACACAACCACGCCTGCGCCTAGGGTACTGTAGAATTCTTTAAATCATAGAATAGTTTTGAGGGTCCACCAAAAAATGGTTGAGAACCATGGGTCTTCGTTTACAAGGTACACTCGTGACCGACATGGAGTTCTACTTTTCTTGAGCTCTTATAAGATCGACGGTGAAATGGAAGAACCGTTAGCACGCCGGATAAAATGTTTAGCGGCATTTCGTCCGCCTTTATGTTCTGAATACCAAATTCAGCCGAGGTCGTCATTGTCTTTCATCCTTTCGGGGTAAATAAAATAAGTACCAAGTCAAATACTGGGGGGGTTGATGTAATCGACTTCCCTCTCCCCTCAAAAACAGCTGGTCCTGTGAGCCAAAATTTGGAAACCCCTATTAAACCGATGAACAACCCCGGATGACTTACTTGGCAAATACATTGTACACAGCATCCTCCTCCTCCTCCTCCTCCTCCTCCTCCTCATCTTCACCACTACCATCACCATCACCATCAGCATAATCAAACCCACCCACCACTACCCCCACGGTCACCGCTATCACCGTCGTCGACGTCGTCGTCGTCGCCATCAACATCATCATTTTCGTCTTCATCATCATCATCATCATTAACATCATCTTCACCACTACCATCACCATCACCATCAGCATAATCAAACCCACCCACCACTACCATCACCGTCACCACCATCATCGTCATCATCATCATCATCGTCATTCTCCTCATCATTGCACTTAATGTGTCCATCATCCCATTTATAGTTGACATTGTTGTTTAGCTGCTATTTCTAGCAGGTCGAGTGACCTTGTAGAGATTTCTTGGTTTGCTTGTCATCCCATTTCTGATTGATACGACTAGAATAGCATACAGCCTGGCTTGTAGAAACGTCATCAACAAAGACACAGGCGCCTGCTAGAAGATAACAACACTGAAGACAATATTAAAAGGTCATTCTCACACAGTGTTGAGCATTGACAATTCTACTCCATCTTTTCCAGGATGTACCGAATTCTTTCTGACGTAAAAAAGGAAACACCTGATTAAAGACTTAAACAATGGATAGTAAAAATGAGGATGTTGATGATTATGGTGGTAGTGATGGTGGTGGTGATGATGATGATGATTATGATAATAAAATAATAATAATAATAATAATAATAATAATAATAATAATAATAATAATAATAATAATAATAATATTCAGACAAATACATAACAAAAACACCAGGACTTACAAATATATATAACATACAGAAAATTGCACTACTGGGCACTGCACACATCCTACGCAAAACACTTTCAATACAGTAACCATAAGAGCACCACAGCACATACCCAAGGCGCACAGAGCTGCGCTCGGTAGTGAAGTGAAGGCACGTTATAAAAATAAAACTACTAAACAATGATAATAATAATAATAATAATAATAATAATAATAATAATATTTTAGAGGATTGACGTAACTCTTCACAAAGATAAACAAACAAGACGAAGAGCGCGATGCAATTGCAATAGATAATCTGTTGGTTGAACACTGACAGAACGATCTAGGCTAATCGACAAGACATAATGATTAAAGACAAGGAAGAAAATACTTGTACACCAATAGATATAAGTGTTCCCACTGATAAAAATATCGTACAACCAATAAAATATATACTGCAGTCGTATCGCGCTCTTCGTCCTGTCTAATAATAATAATAATAATAATAATAATAATAATAATAATAATAATAATAATAATAATAATAATAATAATAAGAATATTCCAGGGAGACACGCTCTCTCCACTCCTGTTCTGCCTGGCACTCACACCTTTAACTGAATTGCTAAATAGAACTGGATGCGGATACAAATGTTACGGCAAAACAGCCAGCCACCTTTTATATATGGATGACCTAAAATTATACGCTAGGAATTATACGCTAGGAATTATACGCTAGGAATTATACGCTAGGAAAATTAGTTAAAAGTAGCAATATAACACTAGATAAAGCCAATGAAATAAGAGAACTAGACGAAAGCCAACCATACAAGTATTTAGGAGTCAATGAACTAGATAGGATACAACATACACAAATGAAAGAAAAAATAAAGAAAGAGTACTATAGACGAGTTAGATCAATACTAAAAACAGAGCTCAATGCTAAAAACAAGATAATGGGTATCACCACTTTAGCTGTCCCAGTTATAAGCTACAGCTACAACATCCTTAACTGGACACTAAACGAACTATCTAAAATAGACAGGAAAACAAGAAAAATAATGACAGGATCTAGGATGCACCACCCAAAATCTGACATAGAAAGGCTATATATACAACGTACAGAAGGTGGTAGGGGTCTTATACAGCTGGAAAACTATTATAAAATAACCACCATAGGACTGCAAAAATACCTACTTCAGAAGCAAGGAAAACTAATACAAATAGCCACAAAACACGAGCAAAACAAATAACTGTTTTCAGTATTTAAGGAAGCTGACAAATACAAACAAGAAATCACACTACCTAACAAATACAAAGAAGAAGAAACAACAAAAGCTATAAAACAAATGAAATCAAAACTAAAACTAGAACAGCAACGGACCATGATAAAACGATGGCAAGAAAAGCCCCTACATGGTAAATACTGGGCTAAACTAAATGCAAAAGAAATAGACAGAGAAAAATCCCAGCAATGGTTGAGAAGCTCAGGACTCAAAGCAGAGACCGAAGGATTTTTAATTGCTGCACAAGACCAAAGCCTCCCCACCAGAAATTACCAAAAACATATAATGAAAAGAAACATAACAATTAACTGCAGAATATGTGGCGATGGACAAGAAACAATAAATCATATTATCTCTGGCTGCCCAGTCCTGGCTAAGAAGGAATATATTCACAGACACGACAGAGCTGAGACCTATATACACTGGAAGCTATGCCAACACTATGGAATAACAACAGAGAAAAGATGGTATAAACACACGCCAGAAAAGGTCACAGAAAACGAGAAAGCAACCATACTCTGGGATATGCCAATACACAGATAGAGAAATTAAGGCCGATAGACCAGACATAGTTGTCAAAGATCATGAAGGAAAAAAAATGCTTTCTAATTGATGTATCAATACCAGCAGATGACAACGTTTCCCTAAAAGAAATGGAGAAATTTTCAAAATACAAAGACCTGGAAATAGAGGTAACTCGAATGTGGAATCTAAAAACAGAAATAATTCCTATCATAGTAGGGGCCTTAGGTATAATAAAAAATATTCAGACAAATACATAACAAAATCACCAGGACTTACAAATATATATAATATACAGAAAATTGCACTACTGGGCACTGCACACATCCTACGCAAAACACTTTCAATACAGTAACCATAAGAGCATCACAGCAAACCACAACACATACCCAAGGCACACAGAGCTGCACTCGGTAGTGAAGTGAAAGCACGTTATGAAAATAAAACTACTGAATAATAATAATAATAATAATAATAATAATAATAATAATAATAATAATAATAATAATAATAATAATAATAATCAGTGGCTCTCATGGCTTCTGATCTTAATTGATTGGAAGTGTTATCATGTACATTGTTTTGTTTTGGTATAAAAAGATGGGCTACAGCAAATATTCTGCTGAATACCACAGATTTGCTTGTCAGTTGTTTGACCTTAACCAGCTGAGCATGTTCCTTGGTTGCTGACGATATGTGCATCTCTGATCACGAGTAGAAGTAGCGGGGGAGCATCATAGCCATGTGTTGAGAGGAATTCTTTGGGGTTTGAATAATTCACCTCTGGAAACATGGGTGTTTTGCTCAACATCCTTAAACAAACCTTATTCAGGGACCTTTTGAGCGGGATGGGCTACTCGACCTGAAGAAAATTCTACCTGGGCCCCACCTGCGAGGTCATGCGCTGTTTATCTTGATATGAGATCACCATATTGCACACATATGGTTGTGATGCATGTGCCTGGTGTACCCTTAGACGGGTAGTCATGATGGGTATATTGGGCTTCGTATATTTTACCCCAATGTCACTTTGATGGCATGCACTGCTCTCTCACTCAATAATAATAATAATAATAATAATAATAATAATAATAATAATAATAATAATAATAATTATAATAATAGTGTCGGTTAGGAACGCAGCAGACAAAAAAAAAAGGAAAAACAAAGGAAGAAGTACAAGAAGGACATGAAGAAACATTACACAAAGGACTACACAATCATTTCCATATAACCACAACAGAAATTACTGGAAAACAGGTGGGATTGGCTGAAAAAAAGGAACATTGAAGAAAGAGACTGAGAGCTCTATACTTGCGGCGCAAGACAGCTTTGGCCACGAATTGGAGAGTCAACCTCAGGAATAAGTAAGTGTTTCCGCTGTGCCGTATCTGCAAGAGAGTGGAAGAAACCATTGCCCATATCACGAACGAATGCCCTAGACTTACCCAAAACCACTACAAGTTGTGGTGACATGATAAGATAGCGAAACTGCTACAATGGAAACTGCGAAAAGTGGGGGCTAGAGAGATGCAAGACATGGTATGATCACAAACCGCAGAGAGTGGAGGAGTCGGAGACTTGCAAAATCCTCTAGGATTTCCCAATCCAAACAAATTAGACCGGATCTATTGGTGTCGACAAGATGCACCACACGTGCTACATAGTTGATGTTGCATGCCCCTTTGACCCACGAATAGTCAAGAAGGAAGGCGAAAAAATAGATAAACACAACTCTCTCTTAAGTACGAAATAGTTATTGGGTCCTTGAGGACAATATTCAGAAGGCATCAAGAGGAATATAAAGGAAATCGAAATAGAGTGCCCAGTAGAACTGTTACAAAAGGTTTACCTCCTTGGCACGGCCAAAATAATCAGGAAAGTATTAGGTCATATTCTTTTTATCTAGTAATGATTATGATAATGATGATTATGATAATGATGATGATGATGATGATGATGATGAGGATGATGATGATGATGATGATGATGATGATCACTCACGCTGATTTCGACGTATGAGTGTTTGAGGGAAAGGATTTAAAAAAAAGGATTGAAAAAAAAAAAAAGAAAAGAAGCTACATCTATTGGCGATGGATGCGTGTATGTAATTTGTGTCCAGGTATGGATTTTGCCTAGAACTCACAATTGGGTGAGTGACGGTTTTGATTTTGCCTGGAATTGGAGAAATGCAGGAGGTAACTCTTTTATTGTTCTTTCTCTTCAACTCAAATTGTTTTGATGCATCATGACACATTTTACACTACACAGACCAATCTGGGCAATAACTTTCCCACGATGTCAAAGTATGCTGTAGAGTTTTTAATGATTGCTCCAACTTCTTCTTGTGCCTAAGGATGGGTCTTTGTTAACCGCAGTATTCCTCTGCTTGTTGGTCATACAAAAGAATTTTCGGAATGCGATCATGATTTATTTGAACAACATGACCTGCTCGTCTGCACTAAATTCTCAATAGCGTACTTTTGATACTGGAGATATCAGACTTTTCTAAAATTTTGATATTTGATATCTTATCTTACCATTTTATGTTGCAGATATTGTGCCGACAGCACATGTGAAAGGTTTCAAGTCTTTTTTATGTCTGTAATAGGGAATTCGTGCTTCTGTGCCGTACAAAAGTGCGTTCAAAATACAAGATTTGATACACTTATTTTAGTTTTTGAAATGACACGGGGTTCATCCCACAAACGATGGGAAAGTTTTCTTGAAGCATTTCTAGCTTTAGGTATTCTAACGCTGATTTATTCATCAAGAGTACTCTTAAGGTTTACTGTGCTTCCAAGATATTTAAATGACTCGGCTCATTCGAGTGACTTATTGTTATTCATTAGATTTAAATCTTGAGTATGTTCTGTCCAGGCATTGGTTGGAATAAAGCTTTACTCTTCTTGATGTCGATAGCTATCCCAAATGCATGAGCTGTTGCAGCGAACCCGTCAACTATATCTCGAATTCCCTCAAATGTATGAGAAATCCAAACGCAATCATCAGCAAAAAGAAAATCTCGTAAAATCTCTTCCTTGGTCTTTTTCTTTGATCTGAAGCTTTTCCCATTTAGGTTTAGTAGACCTTCTGTGCGAAACTGAAATTTTACATCTTCATGCTAATCCCTAAAAGCATGGTGGAGCATCATCGAAAAGAATAGGGCAAAAGATCAGGAGCTAGAACACAGCCCTGTTTAGTTTCAGTGGCAACAGAAAATGTCTCTGAACATTGACCGTTAGATGTCATTGTTGCCATCATTCCTTCGTGCAAAGATTTTATCAAGAAGACCAACTTTTGGAAAATATTTCCAGAGCGCCTCACGATTCATTGTATCGAAGGCCTTGGTCAAGTCGATAAAGACCATGTACAAGTCACTATTTTTATCACTTGCTTTTTCTTGAACTTGCCGAAGGACAAAAATCATGTCAGCTATGCCTCTTTCAGCTCGAAATCCAGATTGAGATTCATGCTTATTGATGCGGTTAATAATCACCTTCGCAAGAATTTTTCCAGCTATGCACAATAAACTTATTCTCCTGTGATTGACATATCCACACTTCTTCCCTTTGTTTTTGTGAATGACATATTCACACTTCTTCCTTTTGTATAACAAGTGTGTTATAGATGCATTTTTGAACTGTTGGGGAACAGGTTCAGTTTCTCAGATTAAAAAAAAATCAATTTGCACAGCTTTCTTACAAGTTGTTTACCGCCATGCTTGTACACTTCAATGGGAATACCGTCTTGTCCAGGAGCTTTACAATTGGAAAGTTTTTTTAATAGCAGTATTTATCTCTTCCAAGGAAAGAGCTTCTGCAAATTCCCCAAGGATTTCATTGGCTACTTCAAGATCAGATTCTTGATTTAATACGGCTTTAAAATGTTCAGCCCATTTTTCATAATTTCATCTTTGCTACTTAAGAGTTTTGACCCATCATTAAAAAGAATAGGTTTCGTACACCCTGTTTTGGACCAAATACACCTTTCAGATTATCATATAATGCTCTCAGGTTGTGAGCATTAGCAGCATGTTCCAAGTTTTGGGCTTTTGTGGCTCACCAAGAGTTTTTCATCCATCACACTTTTTTCTGAGTAGTTTTCTTTGACGTGATATATTAAGACCCGACTAGTGGCGAGTTTTTGTTTGAGATCTATGTCTTGTGTCTTTTGTGCAGAGTTTTAAGTGCATAGATTTTGTGCGTAGTTCTTTATAATAATAATAATAATAATAATAATAATAACAATAATGATAATAATAATAATAATAATAATAATGATGTCACAGAAAATGAGAAAGCAACCATACTATGGGATATGCCAATACACACAGATAGAGAAATTAAGGCCAATAGGCCAGATATAGTTGTGAAGGATCATCAAGAAAAAAATGCTTTCTAATCAATGTATCAATACCAACAGATGACAATGTTTCTCTAAAAGAAATGGAGAAACTATCAAAATAAAAAGACCTTGAAATAGAAGTAACTTGAATGTGGAGTCTAAAAACAGAAACAATTGTTATCATAGTTGGCGCGTTAGGTATGATAAAAAAATATTCAGACAAATACATAACAAAATCACCAGGACTAACAAGTATATATATAACATACAGAAAATAGCAATACAAGGCACCGCATACATCCTACGTAAAATACTTTCGATACGGTAACAATAAGAGCATCACAACAAACCACACCACATGCCCGAGGCACACAGAGCTGCGCTTGGGGGTGCAGTGAAAGCACGTTATAAAAATAAGACTACTGAATAATAATATTAATAATATTCCTTTCTACTATAGGCACAAGACCTGAAATTCTGGGGGAGGAGGCCAGTCGATTAGATCGACCCCAGTACGCGACTGGTACTTAATCTATCGACCCCAAAAGGACGAAAGGCAAAGTCGACCTCGGTGGAATTTGAACTCAGAACGTAGCGACGGGCGAAATATGCTAAGTATTTTGTCCAGCGTGCTGACGATTCTGCCAGCTCGCCACCCTAATAATAATAGTTTCAAATTTTGGCACAAGGTCATCAATTTTGAGGCAGGGGTTAAGTCTATTACATCGACCCCAGTACTCAACTGATATTTACTTTATCGACCTCGAAAGGATGAAAAGGCAAAGTTGACCTTGGTGGAATTTGAACTTAGAACATTGAGATGGACGAAATGTTGCCAAGCATTTTACCTGACGTACTACTGATTCTGCTAGATTAACTTAATAGTATTGTTACTAGAAATATTGTTATTATTGTAGTTGCTGCTACTATTACTTTTAACAATAAAATTGACGAGCAGACAAAATAACAATACATTCACAAAGCATTTACTCCGTCTTTATTTTCTCTGTATCCTATTGATCCTACCTCAGTATAATCAATACCAGCCATCTGCTGGGTCATGGTAATCCACTATTCCCATCTCTCTTGCTTCTAAAATCGTACATAAAATTCAAGTTATATAATATAATTTTTATTGTAACAAGGTCTTTATTCGTCGCTACGCTGTCGGTAAAAATATTTGTTAACCATGCACGTACTTTCTTTTAATAGTAGACTGTTATATGGTGAAAGTCTCATTAGTTAATATGGTGACAACTCTTTACCTATCTATCTATTTTTCACACGCACATATAATTCAAATGATATAAATTTTATTGTAATTTCCATTACGTTTGTTGTTGCGTTTGTTATTATCACTATTATCGTTTACATATTAAACGTAATATTTTATAAATAAAATACTGTTTTAATCACATTATACATGAAAAAATTTCCATTACTACTTCAAACCCTTGAAAAAAAAATGATTAAAACGATATTAAGTATATATAATAATACATCGTTGCGTATTTGCCCATGTCTGAGTCTATGCGTAACAGACAGTACATGTATGTGTGCATATGTGTGTATATGTGTCTCTTTATACAGACACAAAAAAATGTCCCCTGTATCACTTGTGTGCGAATCAAAATTCATCTTGTCTTTTTTAATGCTTTTTTTTCAGCGTTCAACGTCGTCACAATTTGTATCGATGTAAAAGGTTTGTGCCACACTAAGTATATGATGAAATATGTATGTATGTATGTATGTATGTATGTATGTATGTATGTATGTATGTATGTATGTATAGATATATCTAAGTGTTTGCTCTTATATAAATTAATATGTATATGTATGTGTAAGTGGCTTCAGGAGGAAGCAACGAAGCAACACCTACCCCACTTTATTGTTTTTGTAAACTTTTCCAAGGTATTTAACTCGATGGACTAAGAAACTCTTTGAAAAGTGCTAGGGACTTATGGATGCCCTGAGAAGCTTGTTAACACCATCAAAAGGACTAGGCTCAGTTGGTGAAGAATTTAGCGAAGCTCTTGCAGTCAACCATAGTTTGAACCAGGTGTGCATGCTTGCCCCTGCACTCCTCTTTCTTTAACTCGCAGCTGTGCTTGACACCATGTGGATCAGTCTGAGTAACGGGATTTTCATCCACACCAGAACAAATGGGAAACACTTTAGCTTGTCCTGTCTTCGTGCCTCAAGTAAAATCAGGGGGATGTGTGTCAGGGAACTGCTCTACGCAGGCGACTCAGCGCTCGTGACCAGCAACACTGAGAACAAGCAACACATTGAGGACCGATTTTCTTGTGCAGCAGACATGCTTGGTCTCAAGATCAACACGTGAAAAACTGAGCTGCTCTACTAGCTTCCACTTAGATGTTCTAATAAATAGAGAGAGCCAGAGTCAGTGACAGTACAGGTAGAGCTGTAAAGTATACCAAGGCCTTTACCTATCTCGGTAGCGCAGTAACTTGCTGTAACTCTTCTGACTTCGAAGTTGGGAGGTGAATACAATCTGTTACAATGACATTTCGCTCTCTCGAGAAGCGTCTTTGGAACTACCATGACATTCCCGCAACACAAAGATAATGATGTACAGTACTGCAATATTGTCTTGCTTCCTCTATGCTAGGAAATACATGGCTCTCTACCACTGGCACATCAAGGCCCTGATACGAGTCCAACGTCGTCATCTGCGTGGCAAGATTGCATTCCTGATGTAGAAGTCCTACGCCATGTTGGTACCGTTAGTGTGTAGGCCCTAATTACCTCATCGCAGCTGCGCTGGGCAGGGCATGTTTCCAGGACGGAGGACGGTAGTCTCCCAAAGGCAGTTTTCTATGCTGAACTGTGTCAGAGCAGGTGGAGTCATGGTGGCCAGAGGTTGCGTTACAGGGATATGTTGAAGAGACATGAAGAACTCCGGCACCGCCTAAGTCACCTGGGAGGAGAAAGCCCTGCGGTGCGAGGAATGACATCAATCACTGAATCTCATAATTCTTGCCGTTAAAAAAAACAAAAAAAAAAAACAAGAGAGAATACGAAAGATCACATGAGAAGCGTCACTTCTCCGTTGAGTCAACAGTCAATGTCGATCTACGATGGACAACCGAAGATGTATGATTATGCGAGAATATGTATGCATATAAGCATATATTTACGTGTATATGTATGTGTGTAAGTGTGAATATGTAAGTGTATGTGTATGTGTATATATGTAGATTTATATGCATATGTATATATATATATATATATGTGTGTGTGTCACACTCTCTATAGGTATATATATATATATGTGTATATATAAACATGTATGTATGTGTGTCTACGTGTGTGTCAGTCTATGTGAATATGCAAAATTATGTATATGTATACAATTATTACTTCATTCCATTAAACTGTCTTTCTTTTCTATATTACTAGATATGTTTTTCTCTCTTTTAACAATCTAAAGGACTCCTGATTATAAAAAAATATATATAAACGCTTCGGCCAAGTGTAAATTTTGTAACTCCTATCAGCAAATGAAACACGTGTAATGGTGAATAAATAATACCAACAAATTTTCCAGTCTCCTGTTTCGACACCCCCAACCACCCCACACACATAACTGACATACTCTCCTGTTACGACGAAAATGGTTCCAGTTGATTCGATCACAGAACAGCTTGCTCTTAAAATTAACTTGCAAGTGGTTGAGCACTTCACAGACACGCATACACTCAACGTAGTTTACAGGGAGATTTAGCATGACACAGAGTGTGACAAGGCCAGCCCCTTGAATTACAGGTGCAACTCATTTTTGCCAGTTGAGGGGACTGAAGCAAAATGTCTTGATGGAGGACACAACTCGCCGCCGGGAATCGAACTCACGATCGTGAGCCGATGACCCTAACCATTAACCCTCGCGTCTTCACTATATATATATATATCTAACTTCCGGTCAGCCATTGTTATGGTCAGCCATTATTATGATTGACCGTTGACTGAACACTATTCAATTTTTTTTCTCCGTGTTTTTCTCCTTGTCTCCGTATTCTTTCTGTTGAAGAGCGTAGCTCGAAACGTCAAAGACTTTCCGTATTCCCGAGCGTCATACTAATACATCCTTTTGTTATTTACACCACCTGTCCTCGTCTGTTGTTGTTTTTTCGTATATTCTCCCATATATATATATATATATATATATATATATATATATATATATATATATATATATATATATATATATATATATGTGTGTGTGTGTGTGTGTGTGTGTGCGTGCGTGCGACAATATTCTGAAGTCACATGGTTACAAATTTTGGGATGGCACTTTAAAACAGCAAAGTCGACCTCGGATGAAGAAGAAAGACGAATGCAATGAAATTTGAAATCGTGTTAATTTATTCACCGCTCTAACAAGTCTACTATTTGACTGATGCTTTATTTTATCGCCTTCAGAAACGTGAAAGCCAAAGTTGGCCTCAGCGGGATTTCAATTCGGGATATAAATAGCCGCAATACTGTGAGATATTTTGTCTGTCATTCGAATGATCCTGTCAATCCACGCCGTTATTTTAATTTCTAATTTAGGCATAAGATGAACTATTTTATATATCGACTTCAAAGGGATTACAAGAAAAGTTGACCTCGGCGAAAGTTGAGAGCAGAACGTAATGAGGCAAAACAAATACAGCATTTTTGTCCAACACTTTGACAATTCTGCCAGCTCATTTCACCTGTTTATTTTGCTTCTAAGATTGAATGTAAAAGAGGTAGCTGACGCCAGAATCAGTAGATCACTGAGTTAGAGGTTTGTGGTATTTAGATACTGTTCTTAATATCGTGGGATCATATCCCGCCAGAAAAGACTTATGTACTGGCTTCAAATTTTGGCACGAGGCCAGCAGTTTCGGAGGAGGGAGTAAATCGATTAAATCGACATCAGTGCTCAACTGGTACTTTTTATTATTGATGCCGGAAGGATGAAATGCAAAGTAAACTTCAGCGGAATTTGAACTCAGAACGTAAAGACGGATGAAATGCCACTGAGCATTTTGCCCGGTGTGCTTAACGATTCGGCCAGCGTGTCGCCTTGAAGAAACAACGCACGCACGCACGCACGCACACACACACACACACACACACACACACACACACACACACACACACACACACACACACACACACACACACACACACATCTATATATATAAAACAAAGGATTCTGTGTGTGTAGTATATAACCGGGAAAAATGGTGTTTTACACGAGTTTTTCTCTAAAAACTTCTGCAGTTTTCAATCGATTCTCTCCTTTTTCTCTCTGTCTATTTCCCTCTTCTCTCTCTTTTTCTCATTCTCTGTTTCTCTTGCTTACACGTATTCTCTCTCACCCTCTGTAATAGTTCCTCTCTTTTAGTCTATATCTGTTTCTTTCATTCTCTCTCTCCCTCTCTTTCTCTCTCTCTAACTCATTCACACACTTACTAATTTCTATCTACAAACTGACTTCCGCGTATTTCGATTAGTCGCGCGTAAAAATCTCTGTTCTTACGGTTTTTGTACATTCTCCCTGAAAAATAGTTCAGTTATTTTCAATTTATGTTTACCCAGTGTGTTTAAATTCAGTTTTGCGGCATCTGCCTAAAAACCGACTTCAAATTTGTCTTTACGGTATTTGTATGTTCTCCCTACAAGATTACTTTAATTATTTTAAATTTCTTGCACTCCGTCTATTTAAATACACTATTTACATTTCTCCCTCCATCGAAAAACGTTGTGCATGCGGTCGTGCATGCGTACGTATGACCGCTCTAGGCCACATACAGCCTATACATATGCTTAAAAATTGACTTCAGTGTATTTCAATTTTGTCGTGCGTAGATATCTTTGTATTTACGGTATTTGCACTTCTCCTAACAAAGGATGTCTGTGTATCAGTGTGTGTACTACGCATACATTTCTACAGTCTTCAACCGATTTTCACCAAACTTTACACACACATTACTTATGTACCAAGGATGGTCACGCACTATAATATTTCCTCCAGAGTTCCCACTTAAAGCGAGAAACCGTGAAAAACGGTGTTTCACATGTTTTTTTTCTAACAATTTATGCAGTTTTCAACCGATTTTCACCGTTTTCTCTCTCTAAATTTGTTGCACTCTGTGTATTTAAATGTACTTTTGCCACATCTGCATTTTGTAATTGAAGCTTCTCAACTCTGAGATAATGCCACCTAAGAAAAGAGCCCATATTGGTCAAGATGGGGCACAGTGGGATGCAACGCTGGCAGAGGCCGCTACATTAAAGTCTCACGGTCCATCACAGTCAACAGGAGTGTTTCTACCTCAGTCTTTTACTGCACGAGGTCAGAGAACCAACGTGCTTCCATGACCCGAAGACCTTTGATGGCGGGGTATCTGGGACATACTGGGAGGCCTGCTTCAAGCTCGGGTTGCTAGAAGATGGGGCACAGTGTCATGCAACGCTGCCAAAGGCCGCTGCATCAAAGTACCTCAAAATTATCAGGGCATAGTTTACAGTGATATTGCAAACATGCATGTTATGTGAATCCAGTTCTTTGTGGTTTAAGTACAGGGATGTGGAAAGGGAGATGACGTCTTCCATACCGAGGATTCCCCTTATTCCGTGGGGAGCGGAAATCCCCTTTACTTTCAGGCGGTTGTAATTTCCTGTTCATGTAAATTTTGCGATGTCGAGCAAAAAATCGCAGGGGCAAACACTCTCTGTAGCAAGACTTCATCTGGAGGACTCGTTACCAGCGCTGCCACAGTTGATACAAGCAACGCCAGGTACCTCTGTAAGTATTTAATAATTACAATCAATTAAAGCGGTGAACTGGCAGAATCGTTAACACATCGGATAAAATGCTTAGGGCATTTCTTCCGGTTCAAATTTCACCGAGGTCGACTTTATCTCTTATTCTTTTGGAGTCGACAAAATAAGTATGAGCTGAGCACTGGGGTCAATGTAATCGACTTCTCCCTCTTCTCAAAATTGTGGGCCTTGTGCCAAAATTCGAAAGAATTATAACTCATTAAGGTGACGAGCTTGCAGAATCTTTAGTAAGCCAGATAAAATGCTTAGCAACGTTTCTTCGGGCTCTTTACGTTCTGCGTTCAAATTTCTCCTTGGTCAACTTTGCCTGTAATCCTTTCGGGTTCGAGCACTGGTGGTTAATGTAATCAATTAGCCTCCAACTCCCAATTTTCTGGCACTTTATGCCTATTATTGAAGGAATTATTGTAACCATTAAGGCGGCAAGCTGGCAGAAGATATGCGCGTCGGACAAAATGTTTAGTGGCATTTCTTCCGGCTCTTTACGTTTTGAGTTCAACTTGTTTTATAAAGAAAAGACCAGGAACTGTGGAAAAGGAAACAATCAGTTAAATCGATTCCAGTACATGGCTGGTATTTACTTTATTATCGTCAGCGGAGGAATGACAAACACAGTTGGCCTCAGCGAAAGCTTGACCTCAGAACGTAAAGAGCTGGAACAAATACAGCAAGACACTTAACTTGGCACCTCCGCCATCACTCCTGTTGCTGCTGTTGTTACTGCTGCTGCTGCTACTACTACTACTACTACTACTACTACTACTACTACTACTACTACTACTACTACTACT
>NC_142932.1:75399917-75472872 GCF_046866305.1 Octopus bimaculoides
TACCCTCTACCCTCTACCCTCAAATTTGCTGACATTGTGCCTAAATCAGAAACAATTATTATCATATTATTATTATTATATTTCTGTATCAATTCACTTTACTTTAGGAACATTTGCCAATAAATGGAAATTTGATATTTCATTTATATTGCTATTTCTCTTAATTCGCTTTACACTTCTTTTGTTTTATTTTGTATTTTGTCTTCCAAATCTAACGCGTTCGAAGTTAATGTGATGCAACGTTTCTCTCAATGTAATCATATATTCATGCGTGTGTGTGTATGTGTGTGTGTATGTGTGTGTGTGTATGTGTGTGTGTTTGTGTGTGTGTGGGGGGGAGAGAGACAGACAGACATATATGGACAGATAGATGGATGGAAGGATCGATCGATGGATCGATATATTGAAGGATGGATGGATGGGAGGATGGATGCATGTTTTTTCTTGAGTTTAAGTTCTTCATGAAAGAGTTGAAGTCGGTCACTAACAAAGCGACAAGACTTTTTTAGTTAAGAAAGTTCCCGGCGTTTGTAAATATGTGGTTGAGTTGGTGTGTTGGTTGAACTGTCAATGCATACACCCAAGAGTGTGCATCTATTCACATAAGAATCTCAGATGGAAAATTTTGGGAATGTATTATAAACCTTGACTGAGCCACTAATAGACTGGATTTGAAGAATCCATGTCAGTTCTTTTTGCTCTTTTTTTTGTGAAACCGAGTATTTCTAGGTTTTTGTGCAAATTTGTTGGTACATAAATAATGCACCTACGAGAATTCATAGTCATGGTACAAGAGTTATAAGTTCCGCATTAATTCGCCATATATGTTCTCTTTTTCCCGGACTTTAGATTGTGCATGACTTTTGTTCCCTGTCCCATAGAACAATATCAGGTCTGTTATGTCTGCACCGAAATGGTGTTTTTATTGGGATGCTCCCCCAGTATTCCTTGTTTTTAAAGGTGTGAATACCTGCTGATTCTGAGATACCTTTGATGTATACGTCAGGGCAGTCCTTCCTGTGGATAGCATTGTAAATAGTCTTTGCAGTTGTAACATGCCTCAGGGGCAGGTAGAATCTCGTAGACATTTTGGGGCAGCTGCAGATGGTGTGGGTGGTATTTTCCACACTGGTATAGCAGAGCCGACATTTTTTATCACAACATGGAGGATTGATGGTATTTTTGTCCCTCTTGTTTATCAGGTATTTAGTAGCTGTCTCTTGTATGTATGTATGTATGCATGTATGTATGTATGTATGTAGGTAGGTAGGTAGGTAAGTGTCACTATAACAACCAGACTAGCGGATGCTGTTCAACACTACTCGTTACAAAGCGCTTCCTCACATTGTTTTCGAACGATGCCACCCCACTGACTAGGCAGGTAGAGCAACACTCTCCCTGAGCAGAATGCCAGTTCATCACAGGGTTATTCATTTACAGCTAAGTGAATTAAAGCAACGTGAAATTGTTTCATTCAAGAACTCAATGCGCCGCCGGTCTAGAAATCAAAACCACGAGATGTGTGTGAGTTTACAGACAGACAGACAGACAGACAAACAGATAGATAGATAGATCTACATATATATGCACACACACACACACACACACACACACACACACACACACACACACACACACACACACACACACATCAGAATGGAGTTCGGACTGAGAAAGTATGGTGTGTTAGTATTGAAGAGAGGCAAAATCGAATGTATGGACGGACTAACGATACCGTCGGGGGAGGTTATGAAGCAGATAGAAGAGAGGGGCTATAAGTACTTGGAGATTTTGGAATTGGGTAAATTGATGGGGAAAGAAATGACAGAAAAATTTAAGGTGGAGTACTTGCGCAGAATGAGACTGATCCTTAAGTCGAAATTAAACGGACGGAATAAGATCGAAGCTATCAACACCTGGGCAGCTTCACTCCGGAGCAGGGGTAATCGTATGGACAGTAGACGAACTAAACAACTTAGACAGAAAGACAAGGAAGTTGCTAACTAGATGTGGGTCACTCCACCCAAAAAGTGACACAGACACAGACTGTATGTATCAAGAAAAAGAGGGGGAAGAGGACTTATTGGATGCGAACACAGCGTTAGAGTAGAAGAAAATAACATAGCATGGTATGTAAAAACATGCCACAGAACCGATATTACTAGAAGTAAGAAGGTCAGACTTGTGTAGGATGAAAGATTGCAAAGATAAAGCACTATACAAGAAATTGAAAACGAATGAAACTGAAAATAGGTGGGTAACGAAAAGAATGCTTGGTCAATTTCATAGGGATGTTGAAGATAAGAAAGACAGAGAAAAAAGATGGCTGTGGATGACTAAAAGTGATTTAAAACTGGAAGCGGAGGCCCTAATCTGTGTTGCCCAAGTGCAAGCACTAAGAACAAACTACATAAAATACAGAATAGACAACACATCAGAAAGTGATAAGTGCAGAATCTGAGGACAAAACGGTGAAACCGTATGGCATATTACCAGTCAATGTACGCCACTAACCCAGAAGGAATATAAGAGACGTTACTACCTTATAGCCTGGCTTGTCCATTGGACACTTTGCAACAAGTATGAACTTGACAAAGCAAAAAATTGGTACGACCACAAACCTGAAGGTATTGTCAAAAATAGAAGTGCAAAGATCCTATTGGATTTTATGATTCAGTGCGACCATGAGATTGAGAATAGGAAGCTAGACATAGTCTTAACTGAGAAAGAAAACAAACTATGCTGGATCATAGATATAGCATGCCCAGCTGACAACAACAAGGTATGCGATAAGGAAGAAAATGTCGGTAGATATGACAGGTTAGCTTGGGAAGTTAAGCAGTTGTGGTCGATGAAAAAAGGTAGCAGTAGTACCAATAATTGTCGGAGCCCTGGGAACAGTGAGCAAAAATCTCGTGAGGTACGTGGAACAAATAGGGGCTGCAATAAGGGGGGAGCACTTACAGAAAACAGCACTGCTTGGAACCTCTCGAATACTCCGGAAGGTGCTCGAAAAATTAGGGGTGTTACCTTAGTTCACTGGTAGTGAACAGCTGACACTGTAGTACATCCCCAGCGTTAGAAGCTGCGCAAAGGCAATAAATAATAATAATCCTTATGAAAGAAAAAAGCAAGGATATTACAGCTAGCAATTATAGACTAATCACTTGAGAAAGATCCACGAAAAACCACTCGAGAACTTCAAGTTAGCTGAAAACTGCCTGCACCCATTTACATGCGATCGGAAAATCAAAAAAGCTCGACAAATGGGTACCATACGATTTGAATGAAAATCAGAAAGTGCGCAGATATGGAATTTGCTCGTCGCTTCTTCTCCGTGACCAGACCGATCTATTTCTATCGTATTGTAATTTGTGATGAAAAGTGGATTCTGTACAATAATAAACAGCGTCCTTCACAGTGCTTGGACCAAAATGAAGCACCGAAAACATTTCCTTAACCCGAGCTCTTCAAAAAGAAGTTTATGATGACTGTTGGTGGTGTACTGCTGGACTCATCCATTATAACTTTTCAAAACCCGGAAAAACCATTACTACAGAAACATGTTACCATGAAATTGCCAAAATGAGCCCCAAAGTGCTATTTTTCCGTCTCATACTGGCCAACAGAAGAAGCCCAATCATTCTTCATGACAATGCTCCCTCACATTTCACTAATGACGCTCCAGAAGTTGAGGAAACTTGTCTAAGAAGTTCTTCCCCACCCGGCTTATTCCCCAGACCTTTCTTTCACCGGTTAACACTTTTTCAAGCACCTTGATAGTTTCTTGCGAGAGAAATTCAAAAATCAAACCGATGCTGGAAGTGCGTGCAAAGAGTTCATCAGCTCCAGAAATCTAGAGTTTTATGGTACCAAAATAAACAAGCTTATAACTCGTTGGCAAATATGTATTGATTGTAATGGTACTTTGATGAATAAAATTTCCGTATTGTTGAAATATATTGTGAAGAATTTCATGTTTCAATACGTTGCTTACTTCTTAATCAGCCTGACACATAGACAAAGGAGTTCTAAATGAGGTAAAAGCTGGAAAGAAAAATCTAACAATAACATGGATAAATAATAGGAAAGCCTATGACATGATTCCACACTCATTGGATAAATGAATGTTTGAGTATATTCAGTATAGCAGACAACATAAGAGAATTAATTAGCTTTAGCATGAAGAAATGGAAAATAGATCTCTACACAAATGACACACTCTTAGGGTAAGATAATATGAAAAGAAGAATTTTTCAAGGGGATTCGTTAACCCCTTTAATATTTGTCTTATGTTTGACCCCCCACTCAGTTTTTGTATTAAGGAAGGGAAAGGCAGGGTATCAGTTCAGAAATAGTAAAGGAAAAAATAACCATTTGCTCTACATGGATTATTTGAAGTTTTTTTTAGTAAGAATGAAAAAGAAGATACATTCCTTAATACAGACTGTAAGACCCTTCGGCAAAGATATAGGCATGGAATTTGACATAGATAAGTTTACAATATTAGTCATGAGAAGGGGACAGGTAGTCAACAGCGAAAGCATCCAATTACCAGATGACCAGACATTAAAATCATTGAAAGGAGAGAAGCGTTATAAATATCTAGGAGTATTAGAACCTGACAGAATACTAACTATAGAAATGAAAGCGAAAATTGAGAAGTAGTACATCAGAAGGTTGAGGAAGCTAATGAAGTCAAAGCTAAATGGTTCGAATCTAGTAAAGACTGTAAATACTTGGGCAGTATCATTTCTTAGCAGCTTTTGAAGATTGGACAAAAACTGAATTAGCAAAGCTAGACGTAAGAACTAGGAAGGATTTCAATATGAATGGAGGACTTCACTCAAGGGCCGGAGTGGCAAGATTATACTTACCTAGAAAAGAAGGTGGAAGAGGGTTAATATCAGCAGAAGACTGCGTAGAGTTAGCTAGAGTAGATATAGACACCTATGTAGGTAATAGTAAAGAAAATTTATTAAAACCTGCTCGAGTCACTGCACGACATAGGGAGGCCAAAAACCAAAACGAAGTTAAAACCAGAAAAAGGAACAGAAATTATCTGACTGGCAGGAGGAAGCGTTGCATGGTAGATGCCCAGAGATTGTTTAAGCAAATAGTAGTAGTGAGATATAGTTATGGTTGCAGAAATGAAAGCTGAAGAGGGAGACATCTATATATGGATGACCTAAAACTATATGCAAAAAACGACAAAGAGCTAGAAACACTACTACAGACAGTACACGGCTTTACCAAGGAAATAGATATGAAATTCGGATTAGAAAAATGTGCCAAAGCAACCCTGAAAAGAGGAAAATTAGTTAAAAGTAGCAATATAACACTAGATAAAGCCAATGAAATAAGAGAACTAGACGAAAGCCAACCACATAAGTATTTAGGAGTCAATGAACTAGATAGGATACAACATACACAAATGAAAGAAAAAATAAAGAAAGAGTACTATAGACGAGTTAGATCAATACTAAAAACAGAGCTCAATGCTAAAAACAAGATAATGGGTATCAACACTTTAGCTGTCCCAGTTATAAGCTACAGCTACATCCTTAACTGGACACTAAACGAACTCTGTAAAATAGACAGGAAAACAAGAAAAATAATGACAGGATATAGGATGCACCACCCAAAATCTGACATAGAAAGGCTATATAAACAACGCACAGAAGGTGGCAGGGGTCTTATACAGCTAGAAAACTATTATAAAATCACCACTATAGGACTGCAAAAATACCTACTCCAGAAGCAAGGGAAACTAATACAAATAGCCACAAAACACGAGCAAAACAAAAAACTGTTTTCAGTATTTAAGGAAGCTGACAAATACAAACAAGAAATCAATCTACCTAACAAATACGAAGAAGAAGAAGAAGAAGAAGAAGAAGAAGAAGAAGAAGAAGAAGAAGAAGAAACAACAAAAGCTATAAAACAAATGAAATCCAAACTAAAACTAGAACAGCAACGGACCATGATAAAACGATGGCAAGAATAGCCCCTACATGGTAAATACTGGGCTAAACTAAATGCAAAAGAAATAGACAAAGAAAAATCCCAGCAATGGCTGAGAAGCTCAGGACTCAAAGCAGAGACTGAAGGATTTTTAATTGCTGCACAAGACCAGAGCCTCCCCACCAGAAATTACCAAAAACACATAATGAAAAGAAATATAACAAGTAACTGCAGAATATGTGGAGATAGACAAGAAACAATAAATCATATTATCTCTGGCTGCCCAGTCCTGGCTAAGAAGGAATATATTCACAGACACGACAGAGCTGGGACCTATATACACTGGAAGCTATGCCAACACTATGGAATAACAACAGAAAAAAGATGGTATAAACACACGCCAGAAAAGGTCACAGAAAACGAGAAAGCAACCATACTCTGGGATATGCCAATACATACAGATAGAGAAATTAAGGCAAATAGACCAGATATAGTTGTCAAAGATCATGAAGAAAAAAAATGCTTTCTAATTGATGTATCAATACCAGCAGATGACAACGTTTCTCTAAAAGAAATGGAAAAACTTTCAAAATACAAAGACCTGGAAATAGAGGTAACTCGAATGTGGAATTTAAAAACAGAAACAATTCCTATCATAGTAGGTGCCTTAGGTATAATATAAAAATATTCAGACAAATACATAACAAAAACACCAGGACTTACAAATATATATAACATACAGAAAATTGCACTAGTGGGCACTGCACACATCCTACGCAAAACACTTTCAATACAGTAACCATAAGAGCATCACAGCAAACCACAGCACATACCCAAGGCGCACAGAGCTGCGCTCGGTAGTGCAGTGAAAGCACGTTATAAAAATAAAACTACTGAACAATAATAATAATAATAATGACGATGATAACAACAGCAACAATTATAATAAATATAGTTTCAGATTTTGGCACAAGGCCAGCAGTTTCGGGTGAGGGGATACTAAAAGCAAGTCGATTTAATACATTATAGTTCTTGTCTGGTATTAATTTCACTCTGTTAGCGGTTCAAACGAAAAATTCTTGCATGGGTGGAATTCGAACTCATAACAAAAATGACATAATCATATAATCGCAGAACATTAAACACGGTGTTTTACAGATTCAGCTGTCACCAATCTTCGGGGAATTACAATATAACTAAGATGAATTTTAAAAATATATGAACAGTTATAAATATAATTGAAATTGTATCCCCTCCAGTCAAAAATACGTAAAGACACAGTTTTTCTATCACCATGGTAACGAATACATTTTTTAAAATTATTTTTAACAAATAGTGGGACTCACTGAAAGTTATATAGATAGACAGATGGCCATTTGTCTCTCACATATAAATATATGTTTGTGTATTCGTAGTGTGTGTGAGAGAGAAAGAGATGGAAATTGACATAGATAGATAGGTAGATAAATAAATAGAGAGGTGGTATGCATGCACACATAATTTCTGTTTATTTAAATTCGTAATACAAAATATATTCGTGTGAAGTGATGAATTGTAACATTTTATAGAAGAGTGTTCTTCAGAACAACGCTCTCCTCGTAACACAGTAGCTTATGTTAACTTATTAGCCTTATTACCTGCTTGTTTAATTACAGACAAATATCAACCCCAGTTTCTTCAAACACTAGTTGTTTTCTTCCGTTTTTTTCTTCTCAATATAAGCGTCCAGGACACCACTTCCCTTGTGACACACCAGCTTATACTATCTTTTTTTTTAGCTTTATTACCGGTTTGTTTAATTACAGAGGTCAAGACTATTTTCTTCAAAACTCGCTATTTTCTTCATTTTTTTTTCACAACATAAAAGGTCTCTGGTCTCAGTCTTATATTAAAAATTTGTGAAGTCATATATTTATACAAACCAGTCACTTCCCAAGAGAAAGGCAGCTCTTATACTGTATTGTGTTTGTCCGTATATTTTATTGCACCAAAGGCGTAAAAGTTCATTTCTAATCAATAGAATAACTTTATAAAATAAACAATATGTTATAATATATAATGTACTTTCCGCTTGGCCGGGCACTGACATTGTACAAAAGCATTATATAAACATTACACTGCATACAAACAGAATACCCCCACCCCACAAACACACACACACACACACACGCACATACATTCACGCGCACGTACGTACATATATACATATATACATACATACTTACATACATAATTGCATGCATAAATACATACATGCGTGCGTACACACATACATATATACATACACACACATACATCATAACGATAGCCAAACGAGGTTAGCAGACTTTTTTAATACCTGTATCATACATACATACATACATAGACACATACATACATGTGTGCACACGTACATACACACGCGCATACACTGTGTATACATACACACACATACACCCATAGGAATCAAAGGATAACCGAACGAAACCAGCAAACTTTAAAAAAAAAAAAATCCAGTCATAAAAGGCTTTAGATTGTGCGAGACGGAGTACACCACTCGTGGAGTGGAGACGCTCTTCGAGTGAGATGTCCATCTCCTATGAAAGAGCCTATTCATCGTGTTCACTAAGCTCATTTCAGTAAGGAGGAAGGGAGATAATCTATTACCTACCTGAATGAAACGAACATCACAGCCACATCCACACAAAATTCTAACGAAAATCTGACAGAACATTAATATCAAGTGCACGAGGATGGTCCAGGTAAATTGCTGATCAGGCAAGAGATGGGATCAAATTAATAAGAATTCTCAAAATGATTGAATATTAGCAAAAGTTTCCAGGTATATCAAACATGTGGTATGCCCTGTTAGTCATTATTGTAAGGGAGATGATTTATTTCCAGATGCACCTTGGCGGGATTAGAAGCATTAATTTTGAATCCAAGAACAAAGAAGAAGTTACCCTTCCTCGCTTTCTGATCAAACAGCTCCCCAAAGAGATTGTAGAATCACCAGCATCAACACATAATGTGATTGGCGACCTATTGTAGGGAGAAAATATAATCAGAGCAATAGATATGATCAACGCAAGATCAACGCAAGATCAACGCAAGTGGACATTTAATATTTTTTCTATCTTAAAGCGGTGAGCTGGCAGAAACGTTAGCACGCCGGGCGAAATACTTATCAGTATTTCGTCTGTCTTTACATTCTGAGTTCAAATTCCACCGAGGTCGACTTTGCCTTTCATCCTTTCGGGTTCGATTAAATAAGTACCAGTTACGCACTGGGGTCGACATGATCGACTTAATCCGTTTGTCTGTCCTTGTTTGTCCCCTCTGTGTGTAGCCCCTTGTGGGCAGTAAAGAAATAAGAAACGTTAGCACGCCGGGCGAAATACTTCGCGATATTTCGTCTCCGTGAATTATTGTGAATTATTGTGACTACTGCTGTGTTACTCTGTGAAAACAACTGTGTGAAGTACCGTAAATTGTCTCTGTGAACAATAGTGATATTTTGTGGAATTATTGTAGTTACGTTTCACGCGAGCCGCAGTATTTTTTTCCTCAGCTGTGGCGAGTGGTAGTGTCTCCAGTATGGAGAGCTACGCCAGGGCCACTGCGGCGAAGAAACCAGTGCTGCTGGAAACCAAGTTGATCATGCTGGATATGGAGGAGGTGAGCAGAAGCAGGAATTTGATAGAAGTAGAAGGAGACTCATACAAATTGTTCCCCCCCGCCCCCACCAGCTGTTGTCACGGGTAGGACGGGTGCGGTTATCAGCCGAGTCCAATGTGAGTATCGCCCCGCTGCCTTCTTTTGGCCGAGAGAGAAAGGCAGTTTTCCTCTGCCTGGTTGCTATAGCGAAAGAGGTAGTGTGGTGTACGAGACTGAAAAGACTGAAGACAGACACTTTCCTCTTCGGCCGATCTCTTATCGACTTTTTCAAGTTCCACTTGAAAAGGAGAGTGTAGGTAGAGAGGTGAGTCCTGTCCCCCAGAAAGTTTGTTAAAAGGTGGGTGGATGTTGCGAAAATGGCTCGCGTGGATGGACCTACTCTGAATATTCGTTTGTAAACCGAAACAGTTGAGGGGAAGAGGGGTGCCTACCTGGCGTGCCCTTGGCAGTCGGGGTTACCAGGATGTGTGGGGTGCCTGGTTGGCCCTGGGTGGAACACCCTCTATTGGGGAATTTTGTTGTTAACTGTTTTTTGTTTTTATTGTTTACACGTGTTTTTTTAAAATCTCACTTTCTCTTGTTTTTTGTATTGTCCCTATATGTATTCGTGTTCGGCCCTTGTGGCCAATATAGAAAGGATAATAATAATAATAATAATAATAATAATTATTATTATTATTATTGAAGGTGGTGAGCTGGCAGAATCGTTAGCACGCCGGGCGAAATGCTTAGCGGTATTTCGTCTACCATTACGTTCTGAACTCAAATTCCGCCGAGGTCGATTTTGCCTTTCATCCTTTCGCGGTCGATAAATTAAGTACCAGTTGCGTATTGGGGTCGATCTAATCGACTGGCCCCTCCCCCAAATTTCAGCCTAGTGCCTATAGTAGAAAGGATTATTATTATTATTATTGCTTATTTAGTCTACTGCCAAAATTTGGAACTTTATTGTCTTATTAATTTAAAATTCATTAAATTATTTTCCTAGTTTCCAAATATGAGAAAATCACTTATCTTAAATAATCATAATAAAATTAAATTAAAATGTATGTTGAAACCGTAACGTTGCTCTTCTCTAAACTACTTGTGTATTTCCAACTAGAGTTGTGTAATAACGTACAGAGTTGTGTAATAAAGAGGTTCATGGACGGATGTTATTGTACTTTTACTACATCAGATAATTTCGTTTATCAATGAGAAACACCTCATATTAAGAGTCCATCTTGGTATGTACCATAAAGGTCAGAATATAACTATTGATGTTGTTAAATTTATTGTGTATTTCTGAATTTTCTTTTCTGTAAAATAAAGGGTAAAGATTCCCTTCGGTCATGAATGACCATAGTATTGCACCTAGAAAGTTCCCCCACAAGCACAAGTCCAGGGAAAGTTGTTTATGGAAGACTAGCAGCCGTCAATACATAACAGCCTCACCTCCCCTCTCCACGCCACTAATGTTATCCAAAGGAAAGGCAAAAGCCGTTACAGCTTTGCAACAGTGACGTCGCAACTAATTTCTACAGCTGAGTGAACTGGAGCAATATGAAATAAAGAGTCTTGTTCAAGAACACAACACACAGCCCAGTCCGGGAATCGAACTCACTACCTCATGATTGTGAGCCCGATGCATTAACTATTGAGCCATGCACTTTTGCATGTAAAATAATGAAGTAATAATTGTGGAGGCGCAATGGCCCAGTGGTTAGGGCAGCGGACTCGCGGTCATAGGATCGCGGTTTCGATTCCCAGACCGGGCGTTCTGAGTGTTTATTGAGCGAAAACACCTAAAGCTCCACGAGGCTCCGGCAGGGGACGGTGACGAACCCTGCTGTACTCTTCCACCACAACTTTCTCTCACTCTTACTTCTTGTTTCTGTTGTGCCTGTAATTTAAAGGGTCAGCCTTGTCACACTGTGTCACGCTGAATATCCCCGAGAACTACATTAAGGGTACACGTGTCTGTGGAGTGCTCAGCCACTTGCACGTTAATTTCACGAGCAGGCTGTTCTGTTGATTGGATCAACTGGAACCCTCGACGTCGTAAGCGACGGAGTGCCAACACAAACAAACAAATGAAGTAATTATTACTACTTTTGTTGCCTTTGTTGTAGTATAAAGACAGATCAGTTTGGCATCATCTACAATGTTCAACAAGTTTACCATGGCCCAAGGCATGGCCCTGTGGTAAAAAAAAACTTGCTTTGCACCCATTTAGTTTCTGATTCAGTCCCACTGCGTGGCATATTAGACATTTTTTTTTGTACAATAGTCATGGGACAACCAACTTTTTTTGAGCAAATTTGGTAGACGGAAACTGTGGAAGCCCATAGTATATGTGAGTGTGCATGTCCTTATACTTCACCGATTGACATCTAGTATTGGTTTGTTCATGTCCTGTAATTTAGCAAAAGAGACAAATAAATTATTGCGGTTAATTTGTTCGACTGAAACCACCTGAAGGCGTTGCTCCAACATGTTCTCAATCCAATGACTAAAACATGTGGCAGTTAAAAGATATTTAACAAAAACTACTTTATGAACAGTTTTGTGTATTTTTCTTCATTTGTTATTTAGTGTCAAAATTTTCATCGCACTAACTGCGACTTGATCATTGACACAGTGCAACAGAAATTTTGACTCGAAATAATAACTGTTTAAGTGAAGATAACGCGTTTTGAATGGCTAAAATGTGTCTTTCATGCCGTAATTGCTTTCGTTCCAGCACACCGTGTCAGATCAAATCACTTGCCAGACAATTACCTCTCCGAAATTACTGAATTTTTGTGTTTTTTACTTTAAATATCAGTTAATAAGCTATTTTCTACGACGGTGGGTTAAATAAAGATAAGAAACGGTCCAAATTGAATATATTGATGTCAAGAATAAGCTATTTATTTTGTTTGCAGCTTTGTCATACGATATGTTTTGTTTGAAAAGAGAGAGAATGATTGTATGAGTCGTTTAAAGACTGTGGCTGGCATGTGAGAAGATAGAATTGGATTCTGAAATTAACGAGTGAAACATTGGTGGTTTTCATTGAGCAGAACCAAATTTTCGCTTGATGACTGCCCACGTTACTATTTTTACTTGAATTTCTTGTTAATTCCAAACGACTAGAAATATGTGTGATTACGTAACAGTTTTGATTGAAATTGTAGATAAATGATAAAATAGCATTGAATGAAATATGTAAAATAAGTGCACCCGTGAGAGGTTAATGGTTTTGCTTCGACTCTCCTAAATATGTTATTTATTTTGATGAATGCGTGATAGAGTAGACTGGTGGGTATCGTTAATCAAGTAAGGATTATTTCTAAGTTTTGTCCACTAGGCAGAATTTAATTTGACAGTCGCACTTCACACGTCTTTATAAGACCCTGCTTAACGCTCGTCAAATTTTATTGTATCTCTCCAAGCCCTTTTGGTTGGTTATTATTATTATTATTAATATTCAGTAGTTTTATTTTTATAACGTGCTTTCACTTCACTACTGAGCGCAGCTCTGTGTGCCTTGGGTATGTGCTGTGGTTTGCTGTGATGCTCTTACGTTTACTGTATTGAAAGTGTTTATCGCAGTGCCCAGTAGTGCAATTTTCTGTATGTTATATATATTTGTAAGTGCTGGTGTTTTGTTATGTATTTGTCTGAATATTTTTTTATTATACCTAAGGCGCCTACTATGATAGGAATTGTTTCTGTTTTTAAATTCCACATTCGTGTTACCTCTATTTCCAGGTCTTTGTATTTTAAAAGTTTCTCCGTTTCATTTAGGGAAACGTTGTCATCTGCTGGTATTGATACATCAATTAGAAAGCATTTTTTCCTTCATGATCTTTGACAACTATATCTGGTCTATTTGCCTTAATTTCTCTATCTGTGTGTATTGGCATATCCCAGAGTATGGTTGCTTTCTCGTTTTCTGTGACCTTTTCTGGCGTGTGTTTATACCATCTTTTTTCTGTTGTTATTCCATAGTGATGGCATAGCTTCCAGTGTATATAGGTCCCAGCTCTGTCGTGTCTGTGAATATATTCCTTCTTAGCCAGAACTGGGCAACCAGAGATAATATGATTTATTGTTTCTTGTCCATCTCCACATATTCTACAGTTACTTGTTATGTTTTTTTTCATTATATGTTTTTGGTAATTTATGGTGGGGAGGCTTTGGTCTTGTGCAGCAATTAAAAAATCCTTTAGTCTCTGCTTTGAACCCTGAGTGTTGTTGTTGTTGTTATTATTATTATTATTATTATTATTATTATGACCATAGCTGGAGCTGTGTTTTTGGAGCCCTGTAAGTTTATGACTAATTCACTTGTTTAAAAAGTTCTATACTGTATTTTGTTGTTTAAATCGTTTTGCAAGCCAGACGCCCTTGGGGGATCTGACGTCTGTTAACCAAATCCCCATTTTAGGGGTCATACAACCCTTTTTGTTTTCAAATTTCTTCGAGAATTTGCTTCGAAGAAAGTAAACATTGAAGATGGCGACAAAATGCAGGAGTGAGGATGGAAGGTGGTACAGCAATTTGCATGAAGACTTCCCCGTCCTCCCCACCATGATTGGTAGTAGACAGCAGGTAGGTAGAATACAGGACTCATTCCTCCTCCTCCTCCTCCTCCTCCTCCTCCTCCTCCTCCTCCTCCTCCTCCTCCTCCTCCTCCTCCTCCTCCTCAGAAGAAGAAGAAGAAGAAGAAGAAGAAGAAGAAGAAGTGAAGAGTCAAGACAAGAAGAAAGATGAAAGGCAGAAAGAAGGCAAGAGGAAGGAAGGAGTAAATCTTCTTCACTACATGAAAATTGTAGTCGCTCAAAGAACAACATTGAAAGCAACTACCACAAAGAATCTAACAAAAATGGAGTTAGCAGCGGGAAAGAGACTTTTGCAGCTAAGGAATTGGTTAACATCTCATTGGAGAACAAAATAGAAAAACTAAAACAAGGCAGCAAAATATATGAAAATGAATGGAAGGAGGGCAGAACTGACACCTCCAAGCGACGTGCTTGAAGCAACTGCCAAACGGGCAGTTGTCTACAAGTGCGTGAACACAAAGACAAGGAAACTCGAAAATGCCGAACGCGACCAGGTGGGAAAAGCCTTGAAAGACATATGGCAAGATATCCATCACATTGCGTGAGCTAGGCAAGACGGCAAAGTTGAGATCCTTTTTAAAACCGAAGGGCAGGCAATACAGTGGTCGGTGACCACGCGTTGCACCGAGGAAATCGCCCTCTTCCCAACATATAAGGGAAGAAGGGTGGTACGAATTATGGTACCTGGAGTCCCACCAGGCCTGGATTTGTGGTGGATCCTTGCCCGTATTTGTACGGACGGGGGAGAGAATCTCCTGGTTGTTAAAAGATCAAGGAAGGAGAATTGAGTTGGGACTACCTTGGAGGTTCTTGTCCAAGCAAAGTCAGAGCAGTTAGAGTAAGTTCCAGACCTGATTTTCCTCTCGATGGAGTAGAACTAAGGGTGAACGTGCAGGGCAGAAGGCCGAGGTGCCACGATTGTGGTTCAACGGGTCACTTACGGGTTTTCTTCCCACAGAATCAGAACAGAAGGGCAGAAAGAAATGTCCAAACGAAAGCACTATGTGTCGACAAAAACAAGAACAACAGAAAGATAGGGGAATAGAAACAGAAATTGAACCTAAAGAGACAAACCAGGTAAGTGTTACAGTGAAGATGGCAGTAGGAGTAGCACCAGCAGCAGTGATGGAAGCTACACTAGCAGGAGCAACAACAACAACTACAAGAGAACCAGAACAAACAACACCGGAAGAAAACATACAAGACGTGGACTCCTCAACGCATCCAAGTGATGATGAATGGGGGAAGCCCAAAAGGCAAAGAACCAACCTATCTATCTATCTATCTATCTATCTATCTATCTATCTATCTATCTATCTATCTATCTATCTATCTCTATGGACGGACGGTAGACGTGTCGGCTCCGTAAGTTTTGTCTTTTTTATGCTTTAAAAAGTTTGCTCGTAAGGTTAATTTTATATAGAAAGTTGTACAACTTATAGACTCTGTAGTGCAAGTTTTTTGCAACGGAAATCTGCCCTGTGTGGCACATTTCCGGGTTTTAAAAACTAATTTCGGCTTTCTAGCCATTTTTATTTTGGGACGATGGCGTCTTCTAGCCATGAAAAGTTTCGTCAAACGAGCGCTGAATTTTGCAGTGTTTCGTTCGAAAAAGAATTTCCTAGTCTTCCTTCCTCACATTTGAATGAGAGAATGGAGAAAAGGGAAAAGAACTTCACACACACAGATGCAAGTGTTAACATGAAAGTTAACACCGCCACCACCACCACCAACAACAAAAACAAAACTGTAGCCAAGGTTACAAAACAGTATACAGACGACGTCTCCAAAGTCTCTGACGTCAACACCATTTCTGCTGACGCCATTATTACCACCACCACCACCAACAACAACAACAACAGCAGCAGCAGCAACAGTTCAACTCAACCTTTGCTCTCTTCACCAGCAGCAAGCGAAAGAAAGGAAGGAAAAATGAATACAAGCCACAACACCACTGACACAGTCACAAATACCACATCTGCCACCAATACCAGTGCCAGCACCAGTAACAACAATAACAACAAAAACAAAAACAAAAACTTTGCTGAAGCTTTGAAGCAAAGTGAAACTGTTGTGTCCTACACGACAAAAGAAATCATAGAAATGAGGAAATTAATCACCAAAGAAAGTGGTGAAGTACATTTAAACATACCACAACACATATTAGAGGAAACAAGTAGGAAAACAATTATATACAAAATAATAAACACTAAAAGTAGAAGGCCAGAACAGGCCAGTATAGACAAAATTCAAAAATGTTTAAATTCAATTTGGAATGAAAAATCTTTTATCACTTGGTACAAATTTGCACAAGTACAAGTGATTTTTCGAAATGAAGAGTTAGCGAAGAAATATTCAACGCTAACTCTTCACACACCAGAAATAACAATGTTACCCAGTTACCTTAGCCAAAAGGTAACAAAGGTAACAATAAAGCACGCACCTCCAACAATAGACACACTATAGTTGCTATCGGCCATATGTGTCGACATGGACAACATAAACATACTCAAAATAAACGTTGGAGAAAGCAACTGGACGGGAAAAACCATACAAATCCTTTTCCACACAAACGAACAAGAAACCAAAAAAATCCCATCATACATCCGTTTGGCAGCAAACCAAAAATTACATATAGTGGTAGAGGGCAGGCGACCTCGCTGTTACTTATACGACAGCAAGGCACACCTCAAAAAGAAGTGTCCGACTGCCCGAAAAACACAACAACAACAAGAACTAACTAAACACATAAAAAAAGCCTTGCTGCCCACACCGCCATCCACACAAAAAACAACAAAAGCAACATCAACAACATCAACGAAAGAAAATACAACAAAAACTACAAAATTAACAAACAAAGAAGACGAAAAAAGAAAAGACAATACAAAAACTGATACCCCTTCCCCCACATCACTTACACCACAACCAAAAATTCAACAACCAACAACAACAAAAACAACAACACAACCACTTACACATGCAAACACAGATGCATACAACACGCCCCTACCTCCTTCCGATTCCTCAGAGTTTTCATCTGAAGACGAGTCAAGTAATGAGGAATGGAAAATAGCCCAAAAAGGAAGGAGGAAGAGGAGCAAAAAAAGAAAAACGAACAACAACAAAGCAGGGAGATTCACATTTCCCGAAAACACTCCCAACTCCTACACGATAAACACCAATAATAACACACCAAAAACAATGCTAACAGCAATAGACACTACAAACACAGAATTGATGAAATACATCAACTCTAAAACAAACATCACAAATAACGACATCAAAACAAACAACCATCCACACACAACACCGCCAAAACACATTAAAATTTATCATGTAACACCAGCATTACACAACACAATAAAATCCCTCTACCCCAACTCGGTAGGGGGATTCCAGAAATATTTGTGCAAGAAATTGTACAATAGCCTCCTTGGTGAAAAATCCAAGGAGGAAACAAAACTTTCGAACGGTAAGTAACTCATTGTTCCTTTTGTTTTGTGCTTTGAAGCACATATTTAAATAGAATCATGGTGAAGATTGGTTGTGTGAATGTGCGTGGCTTGGGGTCCCCTTGGAAACAAGGGTACCTCTTAAATGACATCAAGTCACACAATTTGGATATCATAGCCATTAGTGAGACCAGACTCCATGAACCGCGGGCCCTAAAGTCCATGTTTGGCGGACAGTTTAACATTTATTTTTCTCCCTGTCTGCCGAGGATGGGCGGTAGTGGCACGGCGGTTCTTTTTCGCAAGAGTCTGGATCTCCAAGTAAAGACGATATTTACGGACCCGGAGGGTAGACTGGTTGTCCTAGATGTGGACGGCAGCGATGGAGGCGCTTTTCGGCTGCTGGCAGTTTATGTGCCTCCTTTAACAGGTCGGTCAGACTTCTTTCGACGTCTAGAAGTATTCCTGGGAACGTCTCGTCCCTTACTATTAGTGGGGGATTGGAATGCTACCTTGGACACGCATCTAGACTACGTGGGGAGTGACAAAACTAGAAGGGGATGCAAAGGCCTCATAGACCTGCTCAGACGCTTCCAGTTGTCTGACAAGTACCGACTCGACCACCCAAATGTGCCAACGTGGACTTGGAGCAACCGTATTGGGTCGTCGAGATCGTATTTAGATAGGATAGTGTGTAGGACAAGAGATAGAGATAGTTTAGGATGTCCGCAATTCTACATAGTCAGCTACACGGATCACAAACTTGTGACGTGTACGCTAGACTTAGATAAGGCACATAGGCAGGGTCCCGGTTACTGGAAACTAAATGCGTCTTTCCCGTGGAGACAGGTTTTCAGAGACCGGATTAGCACGTTAGTAAAGAGGGCTTTGACGGGAGCCATCGTCAACAACAAATGGTGGTTTGCCCTCAAGAGAGCAGTAAGGGCGGAAGCAATAAGGTATATCAGGGCACTAACTGTAGAGAGGAACAGAATAGAGGGGGAGCTAGTGATAAAGTTAGAAGAGGCATTGCGAAGTGGCATCACATCCGACGTTTTAGCGGCGAGGTTGGCCCTCGACCAACACTTCAATGCTAAACACGAAGGGTGTACTGTCAGGGCAAGGATGCGTGCTCTGAGGAATGAAGGTGTTGGAGCCGCGCGAGAGGCCCGGGTGGCGGAGCGCAGCGGGGTAACAGAGCCACCATCCGGTCTCTGGTAGACGAACAGAGACGCGAATTGCTCGAGCCGAGCAAGACGTGCGAGGCGTTTCAGCGGCATTTTGCCCGACTGTTCGGGAGGAGTGGCGAGCGAGAAGGCAGGGTGGACTTTAGTGCCTACCTGCACAGCTTGCCACGACTCTCGGCAAGAGAGGCGGAGTGCTGCGAAGGGGTCATCACGGCGGAGGAGGTGAGGGAGGCGATGGCGGGTTGCTCGACGGACAAATCTCCGGGTTTGGATGGTCTGCCCTACGAGCTTTACAACTGTATGCCAGACTTGTTTGGAGACGTCTTGGCGGCCTGACAGTGCTACCGAGAAGCGCTACCCGTTCGGGATAAGCTCTATAGACACGGCTCGCGAAATGCGGGGCCGACCTGCCCGAGATGCGGTCAGAGCGACGAAACCGTTCTGCACGCACTCGTACAGTGTCCAACCATTTCGGAGCTGTGGGCTTATGTCGAACGACTGCTGTCGCGTGTGGGACGAGTCGGTTTATCAACCGAGTCTATCGTCAATATCGTCACGCCTCCTTCCTTTAAACGGGAAGGAAGAGCTGTATTTATTGTACTTGTGGCTATGGCGAAAGAATGCATCTGGTGGACGCGTCTGAAAGGATTAGAGACAAATACTTTCCTCTCTGGTCAATCTCTCATCAACTTTTTCAAGTATCACTTGAAAAGGAAGGTGAGAGTAGAGAGGCAAGTGTTGTCTAGCAAATGTTTCGAAAAAAGATGGATACATGTAGCAAGAATGGCACGTATAAATGACGAAGCCACTTTGAGCATGATTCTATAAAACGTTTAAAGTTTTGTAAACAGTGAGTTACTTACGTTTCTTTCATAAATAAAAGAAATTTTATTTAACAAATTGTGACACTAAGGACCGAGGTTACCGTGATCTTTTCCGTAGGTTTTTCTTTCCACGGATAACCTCCCCATTTATTGGGAAATTTTTGTAATATTTTCATTTTTTTTTAACATACCCCAAACGTTTTCTCGATGCCTTTTCATCGTTATCCCCATTTTAATTTTTTTACTTTATTTGTATTTTGTCCCCTCTATGTTGAGCCCTGTGTGGCTAATAAAAGAAATGTATCTATCTATCTATCTATCTATCTATCTATCTATCTATCTATCTATCTATCTACTTACCTACCTACCTACTTACCTACCTACCTACCTATCTATCTATCTATCTATCTATCTATCTATCTATCTATCTATCTATCTATCTATCTACCTACCTACCTACCTACCTGCCTGCCTGCCTGCCTGACTGCCTGCCTGCCTGCCTGCCTGCCTGCCTGCCTGCCTGCCTGATTGCCTGTCTTTCTATCTATCTATCTATCTATCTATCTATCTATCTATCTATCTATCTATCTATCTATCTATCTATCTACTTGGACGGTAGACGTGTCGGCTCCGTAAGTTTTGCCTTTTTCATGTTTTAAAAAGTTTGTTTGTAAAGTTTATTTTATATACAAAGTTGTATAACAACTTGTAGACTCTCTGGTGCAAGTTTTTTGCGACGGAAATCTGCCCTGTGTGGCACATTTCCAGGATATAAAAACCAATTTCGACTTTCTAGCCATTTTTTTTTGAGACGATGGCGTCTTGTAGCCATGAAAATCTTTGTGACACGAACGCTGCATTTTGCAGTGTTTCGTTCGAAAAAGAATTTCCTAGTCTTCCTTCCTCACAGTTAAACGAGAGAATGGAGAAAAAGAAAAAAGAATTTACACACACAAATTCAAGTGTTAACACTGCCACCACCACAACCAACAACAACAAAAACAGAACATAGACAATGCCTCCAAAGAATCTGACGTCAGCACCAATTCTGGTGACGTCATCATTATCACCACCACCAACAACAACGACAACAACAACAACAGCAGCAGCAGCAGCAATAATTCAACTCAACCTTTGCTCTCTTCACCAGCAGGAAGCGAAAGAGAGGAAGGAAAAAGCCACAACACCACTGACACAAATACCACATCTGGCACCAATACCAGTGCCAGCACCAGCAACAACAATAACAACAATAACAAAAACAAAAACTTTGCTGAAGCTTTGAAGCAAGGTGAAACTGTTGTGTCTTACACAACAAAAGAAATAATAGAAACGAGAAAATTAATCACCAAAGAAAGCGGTGAAGTACACTTAAACATACCACAACACATATTAGAGGAAACAAGTAGAAAAACAATAATATATAAAATAATAAACACTAAAAATAGAAGGCCGGAACAGGCCAGTATAGACAAAATTCAAAAATGTTTGCAATCTATTTGGGATAAAAAAACATATATTACTTGGTATAGATTTGCACAGGTACAGGTGATTTTTCGAAATGAAGAGTTGGCGAAGACGTATTCAACGCTAACTCTTCACACACCTGAAATAACAATGTTACCCAGTTACTTTGGCCAAAAGGTAACAAAGGTAACAATAAAGCACGCACCTCCAACAATCGACACACTATGGTTGATATCGGCCATATGTGTTGATATGGACAACATTAACATACTGAAAATAAACGTTGGAGAGAGCAATTGGACCGGAAAAAGCATACAAATCTTGTTCCACACAAACGAACAAGAAATCAAAAAAATCCCACCATACATCCGTTTGGCAACAAACCAAAAGTTGCATATAGTAGTAGAGGGCAGGCGGTCTCGCTGTTACTTATGCGACAGCGAGGCACACCTTAAAAAGGAGTGTCCGACTGCCCGAAAAACACAACAACAACAACAACAAGAACTAACTAAACACACAAAAAAAGCCTTGCTGCCCACACCACCATCCACACAAAAAACAATAAAAGCAACATCAACAACATCAACGAAAGAAAATACAACAAAAACTACAAAATTAACAAACAAAGAAGACGAAAAAAGAAAAGACAATACAAAAACTGATACCCCTTCCCCCACATCACTTACACCACAACCAAAAATTCAACAACCAACAAAAACAAAGACAACAATACATCCACTTACACAAGCAAACACAGAAGCATACAACATGCCCCTACCTCCTTCCGATTCCTCAGAGTTTTCATCTGAAGCCGAGTCAAGTACTGAGGAATGGAGAATAGCCCAAAAAGGAAGGAGGAAGAGGAGCAAAAAAAGAAAAACGAACAACAACAAAGCAGGGAGATTCACATCTCCCGAAAACACTCCCAACTCCTACACGATAAACACCAATGATAACACACCAAAAACAATGCTAACAGCAATAGACACTACAAACACAGAGTTGATGAATTACATCAATTCTAAAACAAACATCACAAATAACGACATCAAAACAAACAACCACCCACACACAACACCGCCAAAACACATTAAAATTTATCATGTAACACCAGCATTACACAACACAATAAAATCCCTCTACCCCAACTCGGTAGGGGGATTCCAGAAATATTTGTGCAAGAAATTGTACAATAGCCTCCTTGGTGAAAAATCCAAGGAGGAAACAAAACTTTCGAACGGTAAGTAACTCATTGTTCCTTTTGTTTTGTGCTTTAAAGCACACGTATAAATAGAATCATGGTGAAGATTGGTTGTGTGAATGTGCGTGGCTTAGGGTCCCCTTGGAAACAAGGGTACCTCTTAAATGACATCAAGTCACACAATTTGGATATCATAGCCATTAGTGAGACCAGACTCCATGAACCGCGGGCCCTAAAGTCCATGTTTGGCGGACAGTTTAACATTTATTTTTCTCCCTGTCTGCCGAGGATAGGCGGTAGTGGCACGGCGGTTCTTTTTCGCAAGAGTCTGAATCTCCAAGTAAAGACAATATTTACGGACCCGGAGGGTAGACTGGTTGTCCTAGATGTGGACGGCAGCGATGGAGGCGCTTTTCGGTTGCTGGCAGTTTATGTGCCTCCTTTAACAGGTCGGTCAGACTTCTTTCGTCGTCTAGAAGTATTCCTGGGAACGTCTCGTCCCTTACTTTTAGTGGGGGATTGGAATGCTACCTTGGACACGCATCTAGACTACGTGGGGAGTGACAAAACTAGAAGGGGATGCAAAGGCCTCATAGACCTGCTCAGACGCTTCCAGTTGTCTGACAGGTACCGACTCGACCACCCAAATGTGCCAACGTGGACTTGGAGCAACCGCATTGGGTCGTCGAGATCGTATCTAGATAGGATAGTGTGTAGGACAAGAGATAGAGATAGTTTAGGATGTCCACAGTTCCACATAGTCAGCTACACGGATCACAAACTTGTGACGTGTACGCTAGACTTAGATAAGGCACATAGGCAGGGTCCCGGTTACTGGAAACTAAACGCGTCTTTCCCGTCGAGACAGGTTTTCAGAGACCGGATTAGCACGTTAGTAAAGAGGGCTTTGACGGGAGCCATCGTCAACAACAAATGGTAGCTTGCCCTCAAGAGAGCAGTAAGGGCGGAAGCAATAAGGTATAGCAGGGCACTAGCTGTAGAGAGGAACAGAGTAGAGGGGGATCTAGTGATAAAGTTAGAAGAGGCATTGCGAAGTGGCATCGCATCCGACGTTTTAGCGGCGAGGTTGGCCCTCGACCAACACTTCAATGCTAAACACGAAGGGTGTGCTGTCAGGGCAAGGATGCGTGCTCTGAGGAATGAAGGTGTTGGAGCCGCACGAGAGGCCCGGGTGGCGGAGGCGCAGCGGGGTAACAGAGCCACCATCCGGTCTCTGGTAGACGAACAGGGGCGCGAATTGCTCGAGCCGAGCAAGACGTGCGAGGCGTTTCAGCGGCATTTTGCCCGACTGTTCGGGAGGAGTGGCGAGCGAGAAGGCAGGGTGGACTTTAGTGCCTACCTGCACAGCTTGCCACGACTCTCGGCAAGAGAGGCGGAGTGCTGCGAAGGGGTCATCACGGCGGAGGAGGTGAGGGAGGCGATGGCGGGTTGCTCGACGGACAAATCTCCGGGTTTGGATGGTCTGCCCTACGAGCTTTACAACTGTATGCCAGACTTGTTTGGAGAAGTCTTGGCGGCGGTGTACTGCAACTGGCAGCAGAACGGGAGCATTCCCGGTTTTGTGAGCCGAGGAGCGGTAACGCTGCTGAAGAAAGATCCAAACAAGGGGGACGCCATAGATAACTTTAGGCCCATCACTCTGCTCAATGCAGACATGAAAATTTTGGCCAAGGTGTTAGCCAAGCGGTTGGCGCTTGTCATCGAGAAACTGGTCGGCACGGAGCAGACGTGCGCCGTGCCGGGCCGGTGCATCCATGACAACCTCCATCTGATGCGCTACATCATAGAGAGGGTAGTTAAGGAACCTGGCATGGGTGGGGCCCTGATCAATTTGGATCAATCCAAAGCTTTCGATAGGGTAGACCATCGATACTTGGAGGCCGTCCTCGAAGCGGCCGGCTTCGGTCCCGTTTTCCGCGGCTGGATGGCTGCCTTGTACACAGGCATCCGTTCGGTTGTTCGCGTCAATGGACGTCTATCGGGACCCTTCGACATTGCACGTTCGGTTCGTCAGGGATGCCTCCTGTCGCCGCTCCTGTACGTATTGACTCTCGAGTCACTACTGCGGAAGCTGGCGACGCTGAGGGGTATCCCGCGAGAACTGGGGTGCGGGACGAGCGTGTCGGCATACGCGGACGACGTCACCGTCATAGCGTCTAGCCACGAGCACATCGAGCTTGTCGGCGAGACGCTGAAAGACTACGAAGCGGTGACGGGAGCGAAAATCAACCGGGATAAGTCGGTGGGTTTGCTGCTCGGCACCTGGAGGAGCAAGCCCATACCGTCCGGCAGCGCCTCAGTAGTGGGACGCTGGACGGACGGTCCGGTCAAGTTGCTCGGAGTCTGGTTCGGTCCGGACCTGCAAACGGAGAAGAACTGGGACGAGATAACGAGTAGGGTGGCCACTTTCTGCCGGCAATGGTCCGAGAGGAAGCTGTCCCTAAAAGGTCGGGCGGAGGTGGCGAACGCGTACATCGCGTCCGTCATCGAATACCGCCTGACCGTCGTGCCTTGTCCCGATCGCGCCATCACCGAAATGGAGCGCATCCTCTTCCGCTTTTTGTGGAAAGGAAGCGTACCGATGGTGAGGCGATCCGTTTGTTGCCAACACCCGCTGAAAGGAGGGCTGGGCATGCCGTGGTTGATGATGCGCAGGCATGCGCTGAGACTGCGACATCTCCGGCTTTACGTAGACGACGGTGAGCAGGTGTGGTCGCCGTTTGTGCGACGCGCTTTCCCTCAGCTCGTCTCCATGACCGAGCTGCAGTCGTGGATCAAAAAGAGGCCGAGGAATGGCGTATGGCACCGTGAGTGTCGCGTTGCTCTGCAACAACTTTGCCGTCCCGGGTCGACCATGAGCGGCTGCATCACAACGAAGTCATTCTATAGGGGATTAGTGGAGGGCAGGTACGACGACGACCTCGGGGCGAACCTGGGCGACGACGAGGAATACCTGACCCGCCTGTTCAGGACGACTTTCGGGCCGGGACCTATGGACAACTTCCAGAGATCCCTGGCCTGGCAGTGTTACGGAGAGGCGCTACCCGTTCGGGATAAGCTCTATAGACACGGCTCGCGAAATGCGGGGCCGACCTGCCCGAGATGCGGTCAGAGCCATGAAACCGTTCTGCACGCACTCGTGCAGTGTCCAACCATTTCGGAGCTGTGGGCTTATGTCGAACGACTGCTGTCACGTGTGGGACGAGTCGGTTTATCAACCGAGTCTATCGTCAATATCGTCACGCCTCCTTCCTTTAAACGGGAAGGAAGAGCTGTATTTATCGTACTTGTGGCTATGGCGAAAGAATGCATCTGGTGGACGCGTCTGAAAGGATTAGAGACAAATACTTTCCTCTCTGGTCAATCTCTCATCAACTTTTTCAAGTATCACTTGAAAAGGAAGGTGAGAGTAGAGAGGCAAGTGTTGTCTAGCAAATGTTTCGAAAAAAGATGGATACATGTAGCAAGAATGGCACGTATAAATGACGAAGCCACCTTGACCATGATTCTATAAAACGTTTTAAAATTTGGTAAACAGAGAGTTACTTACGTTTCTTGCATAAATAAAAGGAATTTTATTTAACAAACTGTGACACTAAGGACCGAGGTTACCGTGGTCTTTTCGTAGGTTTTTCTTTCCACGGATAACCTCCCCATTTATTGGGAATTTTCTGTATTATTTCGTATTTTGTGTAAATACCCCAAACGTTTTGCGATGTTTTTTTCATCGTTGTCCCCACTTTTGTTTTTTTCTGCTTTGTTTTCGCCCCCCTCGAAAAGAAAAAAACTCTACATTTGTATTTTGTCCCCTCTGTGTTGAGCCCTGTGTGGCTAATAAAGAAACCTATCTACTTACCTACCTACCTACCTATCTACCTACCTGCCTGCCTGCCTGCTTGCCTGTCTTTCTGTCTGTCTATCTATCTATCTATCTATCTATCTATCTATCTATCTATCTATCTATCTACTTACCTACCTACCTATCTATCTACCTACCTACCTACCTGCCTGCCTGACTGCCTGCCTACCTGCCTGCTTGCCTATCTTTCTATCTATCTATCTATCTATCTATCTATCTATCTATCTATAATACTAAAACTCAAAGTTTGTTTTCCTGTCATTTAATTAAGATGATAAAGATTACACATAAAATAGTCATTTCCCCCTAAACAATGAAACTGGAAATGCCGACACTTTAAAGAGTTGTCGTAGCTACCTTCTTTTTACCATCCTTTTTCCTTACTTTTTTTCTCCCCTTAATCATTTATACAACTTTCGAGTGCCGTAGATTGAAAGAGAAAATTCTCCCTATATTTTTATGACATAGTTTTTGAATCACAGGTACTTGATTTTTTTTCTTACGGGGAAAAATTACTATTTTATTTAAAATAAAATATTAATCTATATCATCGTAATCAAAAAGCAGAAAAACAGACGGAGAGTCTATCTCTTTATAAGATCAGTTGCAATGAGAGGAGTTGAATCTCATAAGAATGGAAAAAACAAACAACCACAAATGGGTTGTACCTTATAATGAAACTCTTTTACGAACATTCAAATGCCACTGCAACGTTGAAATTGTTCTCTCTGTGAGGTAAATTAAGTACATCATCAAGTACGCGCTGAAAGAAAAAAAATAACCAAGCTGCTGTTCAAATAAACAACGATAACAAAATTAGTCAATATCTAATGGGTAGGTGTATTGGACTATCCGAAGCAGTTGCATTCATTTTAGGATTTTCAATTCATGAAAGAGCACCTGCAATACAGAGACTGCAAATTCATCTACCAGATGAACAAGGAATATTGCTCGTGAACAAAACACTTAATCTCACGTTGCCCTTTAATCATTTCGACAGCTGATGGGTGACACACCGTGCACTTGTTGATCGGACGGAGGGAGTTAGCGAATGTTCTGAGTTCAAATTCCATAGAGGTCGACTTCACTTTTCCTCTTTTCAGGGTCGATAGAATAAAAACAGTTGAGCACTGGGTCGATATAATCGACTCACACTCTCCCCCAAATTTGTTGGCTTTGTTCCAAAATTTGAGATCCATGCCGGTGTTCTGCTAAGAATTGATATTTCATTGTTTTAACAAAGGTAAATATACTTTTAGAATTTTACTTTTCAGCATAATTATTACTAAGATTACATCGATATTAAATATCTACATATCAGCTTGCTTCGCTTCACTTTCATTTTGTTTGTAACAATATTTGATCATACAACTTCATGTATATATACAAACAATACGTTTCTTTCGTTCGGCTTGCAGCAAAAGGTTGATAATAACGTGAATGCGATGAGCTTAAGTTTTCACTACACATAAACGTAGATGGGATAATGGTATTTACGGTAGTACTGTGTTTGGTAATAATACAAACTACATTAACAATGCATCGAAGTGCTTTTAACATAATTGCATTATATCTTATGGATCTATTATTTTACGTTATTCACTGCTGGCGTTCGAGCTTCTTTCGTGTTGCACATCTTGCCAGCGATCTTCCCGCATGCATTTCATAAAGATACTTATGGATATACACTATCGGATTCAATGATATCAAATCAATGTAAACCATGCCATTTTAAAGATAACGTGCTCGCGCTAATATATATATATATATATATATATATATATATATATATATATATATATATATATATATATATATATATATATATATATATATATATATATATATATATATGTGTATATATATGTATATATATATATATATATATATATATATATATATATATATATATATATATATATATATATATATATATATGTATGTATATATATGTATATACATACATACATTACTCTCTCTCTCTCTCTCTCTCTCTCTCTCTCTCTCTCTGTATATATATATATATATATATATATATATATATATATATATATATAGTTTTTTCACTCTTATTATCTTTTATATATATATATATATATTTCTGTGTGAGTTAGAGGTTGAGAAACCAACTAAGGGATAGTACCTGTCCAATATACTGCTGGTAGTGTACTCAAATTATTCATACTCAAGTACTAGTTATTGCGTGGCAATCTCGCAATAGAGTGTTAAATATGGGCGAGGTTAAAAAGTGGTTTACCCTTGATTTATACGGCAAATAAGAAAGTGGAGAGGATACAAAATCGACAGACATCAGCCGGTAGACATTCCAATATGTCTATTTATTCCAATGTATTAGATGAATACATACACATGCATATGTACACATGTATTAGTAGTACAGATTTATCAAATAGAAAGAGTTGGTAATTGCAAAAACAAGGGTGTGGAAGCATATAATCAATAGGACACAGGTGATTAATTGAGTAAATGAACAAATGAGTAAATGAACAAATGAGTAAATGAATAGATTGTCAGTAAAACCGAATGGGTGTGTATGTGCTAGTTCCTTACGGCCGTTTCTGCCAAGAGGCAACGAAATCTTCCAGGTTATCTCCATCTCTTCAGTGTTATGTAGGGATGAGCAGGTAAAGCTTGGATAATGAATGTGTCTGTAAGCTTCTTCAGAGGGTTTAAGTGGTTGGGAGGGCTAGCATATATAAAAAAACAGTTAATAATAGCTAGAGTGTGTTTGTCTTTTTAAAATAGAGTAGAAAAAGAATAGGAGTAAGAATAAGAACAAGCATGAGGATGTAAGGGAAGTACATCTTAGTATAATGATTTAGGTATAGCAAGGGGAAATAAGATACAGACTTCCCGTGATGTATCATAGGATCCATGTTATTTTGTCCAGTGTTGGAGGTGGATATAGTCGTTTTCAAGAGAAGTTTTTTCAGGAAGGATAATTTTAGGCAGTAGTTCACATTATGCTTACATAGAGCTTCAGTGGTGAGTTTGAATGTATAGTCCGTGTTACGGAGGTGAAAGTTTATATGCAAAGTGCCAGTTAGTAGGTGTAACGTTGCGGATGGTATATGAGTACATTAATGACAGAAAGGAACCAGGTGGGGCCAAAGTGCGATGTTAGTGTTCGTTTTTTGCCGACAAACACACTGTCGCTGTTATTAACATTTTTTTTTGTGTTAGCCCTCCCAACCACTTAGACCTTCTGAAGAAGCCTAGAGGCACATTCATTATCCAAGCCTTACCTGCTCATCCCTACATGACACTGAAGAGATGGAGATAACCTGGAAGATTTTGTTGCCTCTTGGCAGAAACGGCCGTAAGGAACTAGCACCTACACACCCATTCGATTTTACTGACAATCTGTTCATATACTCATTTGTTCATTTGCTCAATTAATCACCTGTTCCTATTGATTATATGCTTCCACACCCTTGTTTTTGCAATTACCTACTCTTTCTATTTGATAATCAGTACCACTAATACATGTGTACATATGCATGTGTTTGTATTCATCTAATACATTGGAATAAATAAACATACTGGAATGTTTAGCGGCTGATGTCTGTCAATTTTGTATCCTCTCCACTTTCTTATTTGAAACTAATAGGAGTGAGTTTTGCAAAAGTACCTGAAGATACTATCATGTGAGTTACAGTCGTTCTGTAAATCCCTTCTTTGGAGAAATAGAACCCTCTCAATGTACAGGTGTTTTTTTCAACAGCTGAATGTGAGTGTTTGGGGTAAAGCATTAGCGAGAAATGGATTTAAAGAGAAATTAGAGAAATTACTAACATCCTTTTCCGTAAAAAAAGAAGAGAACAATAATCTAGTTCAATCCTTACTTCAATCCAGATGTCATCTTAAAGATAGTCAGGAACCAGCAACATGGTGTAAATGCCAAACAACTGTAGTAGAGTTAATGTTTGGTCATTTTGCCAGTTCTCGACTTGTTTTGTATGAGAAATATATAATTATAATTTCTCACACAGGCTTGCGGCCACTCTTTTTGCATGAAGAAACAGTTATATTTCGTACTTCCTTTATTGAACCTAAGAGTAAGAGAGGTAAACACTGACAAGATTTGAGTTCAGTAAAGTAAAAATCAGGCATCAAATACCACAAGATGTTGTGTAACCCACCATGATTTTTGGGTTTTTAAAATAAAACATATTTCGATCAAAATAATAATAAAAAATGTGTGACTTTTGTCAGATTTGAACTGTAAATCTTAAAATCATCAAATCAAAGTATTAGTGTCATGTCACCCCATATTTGATGTGCTGTAACAGAATTCTGCCGCACAATCTCTCTCTTTTATTTTTTACCCTGTTATTTCTGTTTCTCCACCTAACTACATTTGAACACTTCGTTCACTATTACAACTCTCATAAAATCCATTTTAATCAGTGTCTAGCTTGTTTAAGGACACCCTCCATTCTACCCCATCACACATCCATCAAAATAATTAACACATTTAGGAGAGTCGAAGCAAAACCATTAACCTCTCACGGGTGCACTTATTTTACATATTTCATTCAATGCTATTTTATCATTTATCTACAATTTCAATCAAAACTGTTACGTAATCACACATATTTCTAGTCGTTTGGAATTAACAAGAAATTCAAGTAAAAATAGTAACGTGGGCAGTCATCAAGCGAAAATTTGGTTCTGCTCAATGAAAACCACCAATGTTTCACTCGTTAATTTCAGAATCCAATTCTATCTTCTCACATGCCAGCCACAGTCTTTAAACGAATCATACAATCATTCTCTCTCTTTTCAAACTAAACATATCACATGACAAAGCTGCAAACAAAATAAATAGCTTATTCTTGACATCAATATTTTCAATTTGGGCCGTTTCTTATCTTTATTTAATCCACCGTCTTAGAACATAGCTTATTAACTAAGAGGTAAAGTAAAAATACACAAAAATACATCACGCTGTCCATAAAGTCGTTTTTGTTAATGACATTTTATACATGTAAGATATCTTAGGGCCGTGTTAAAGTTGTTGAATGTTCTAGATGATACTAAATTGATCTTTTTCTATACTAAAATAGCAACACTACAACAAAGACAGCAAAAGTAGTAATAGTTGGAAATAAGGAAATAGTTATTTCATTATTTCACAGATAAAAACAATTAGAAATACACAATAAATTAACAACACCAATAATTATATTTTAACTTTTATGGCATATACTGTGATGGAATCTTAATTTGAGGTCATTCTCACTGATAAACGAACATATCGGATGCAGTAAAACGACATCCGTCCATGAGTATTTTTATTTCACAATGCAATACTGCTAATATGGGTGGGCTAGTAGAAGACATAGTTTAGAGAATGGCAAAGTTACGGTTTCAACCTAGATATTAATGACCCAGTAGTTAGGGTGTCAAACTTACAATCATTAGTTCGGGATTCAATTCCTGGTCGTGTTCGAGAGTTCGCTTCCTGGAGCACTAGCCAACTGCTAACTCAGCTTTTTCTCTCTCCAGCAATTGCCTCCTGAATGTGCCGCTGAGACAAAGTTTGAAGCGGTGAGAGGGTATCTATATCTTCTCGTCTATAATTTGGCACCAAGAAACAACGAACTGTGATGTTGATGCGTGTTGATGAAAACAGGATATTTGAAGGCGATGCGATCGGACCATTCGACATGTAGCTGCTTGAATAGATAGGAGATAAAGCACGAAATAAAAATAATATAAGAGGAGACGAGAAAAGCAATAACAACAACTACAACAATAAGAAAAAAAAAACTAATAAAAGTATGGTACATATTACCAGGTTATTCATGCTTGTGAGTGACAGCTAAGCTGATTATAATTATTTCGTATAATTGATTGTTTCAAATTTGAAAATTGGGAAAATGGTTGGATGTTCGTAAAATTGAGTTGTAGAATTAGAAATTATAATTGTTTCTGATTTAGGTACATAGCAGGAAATTTTGTGGGAAGACATTAGTCGACGCCATCGGCTTGTACTTGACTCTGAATGGATGAAAGTCAAAGTTGATCTCGTTAAAATTTGAACTCAGAATTCAAAATGTCGGAACAAATACAAGTAGGTATTTTTTCGACGCACTAACTATTCTACCAATCTACCGCCCATAATAATGATAAATTCTAATATAGGCACAAGGCCTGAAACTTTGGACGAGGGTGGGGGCAGTCGATTACATCGAACCCAGTGTTCAACTAGTACTTATTTTATCCACCTCAAAAGGATGAACAGCAAAGTGGACTTCAACGGAATTTGGACTCAGAACGTAAAGCCAGAAGAAATGCCGCTAAGCATTTTGTCGTTAGATCCTACCTGCTCGCCGCCTTGAAATCGAATGAAACCCATTGGTTTAATAATAATAATAATAATAATAATAATAATAATAATAATAATAATAATAATAATAAAGTAAATATAAGGACCTGGAAATTGAAATACAAAAGATGTGGCATCTTAAAGCGAGAACTGTGCCTGTTATTGTAGGTGCCCTAGGTATGATAAAAATGGGATGTCAGAAACATCTAGATAAGATCCCAGGAGAACCATGTCTCAGAGAAATCCAAAAGATTTTGCTGACAAGTACTGCCCACATCCTTAGAAAATCCCTATCGACTTAAATGTGTGTGTTGTATTACGCGAAGATATTTCACTACTGCCCCTACCACATCCCCTCTTTCCCAAGCTTTCAGTCATACTGTAACATCTCTTTTCCTTCACTCGCTCTAGGACGCTGGGTGTGTCTCAGCAAGTGATTGTAACAAACATGCAGATTAAAAGTAAATGATAATAATAATGGTTTCAAATTTTGGCACAAGCCAGAAAGTTCGGGGAAGGGGACAAGTCAATTACATCGGCTCCAATATTCAACTGGTACTCATTTTATCGATCCCCAAAATATGAAAAGCAAAGTCGACCTTGGCGGAATTTGAACTCAGAATGTAAAGACGGCCGAAATGTCGCTAAGTATTTTGTCTGTGTTGCTAACGACTCTGCAGCTCATCGTCTTAATAATGGTAATAATCCTTTCTACAATAGGATCAAGTCCTGAAATTAGGGGCAGGGGATAGTCGATTACATCGACCCCAATATTCAACAGGTACTTATATTATCGATTCCGAAAAGATGAAGGGCAAAGTCGATCTCGGCGGAATTTGAATTCAGAATGTAGGAACAGACGAAATGCCGCTAAGCATTTTGTCTGGCGTGCTAACGATTCTTCCTGCTCACCGCCTTAAAATCGGATGCTGCCTGTTGGTCGGCTCAATAATAATAATAATAATAATAATAATAATAATAATAATAATAATAATCAGCACCAACAGCAGAAGGAGTGGAAGAATTTGGAAAGAAATATGGTCGGCAAAGGAACAACCTCAGAAAAGGACTATTAAAACAACGAACTTAGCACCTGAGCAACTCTGGACCCCTATAACAACTGAAGAGGTCCCCCAGGCACTGTAAAGACTAAGCAACTGGAAGGCACCTGGGCACGACAAGATCCCCAACTTCTGGTTAAAATATCTGACAAGAATACACAATAAGCTGGCTGATAACTTTAACGGCATACTAGCAGAGCCAGAGACAATGCCCGAATGGCTCACGAAAGGGAAAACTATCCTAATTCCCAAATCCACTGAAACGGCAAACCACAAAACTTCAGACCTATAACCTGTCTCCCTACAATCTACAAAGCCTTTACTGCAATAATATCGCAGAGATTGAGCAAGCACCTGGAAGAAAACGACCTGTTTCCAGAAGAGTAGAAGGGATGCTGTAAAGGTCAATTAATGATCAATAAAGCCATAACTGAAGACAGCCGCAGAAAGAAGAAAGGCCTCAGTATGGCCTGGACCGACTACCGAAAGGCTTTTGATAGTATTCCCCACAAATGGATCCTCGAAACATTAGCCATAAACAAGGTAGCACCAATAATTATAAAATACATAAGATACTCTATGAATAAATGGCATACAGTGCTAAAGCTCCAAACAAAAGAGGGACTCGTGAAAACCAAAGCCATCCCCATTAGAAGAGGAATATTCCGAGGAGACTCGCTCTCTCCACTCCTTTTCTGATTGGCACTGAAGGGTTTTTAATTACAGCACAAGACCAAAGCCTCCTCACCAGAAATTACCAAAAACATATAATGAAAAGAAACATAACAAGTAACTGCAGAATATGTGGAGATGGAAAAGAAACAATAAATCACATTATCTCTGGCTGCCCAGTCCTGGCTAAGAAGGAATGTATTCACAGACACGACAGAGCTGGGACCTACATACACTGGAAGCTATGCCAACACTATGGAATAACAACAGAAAAAAGATGGTATAGGCACACACCAGAAAAGGTCACAGAAAAATGTGAAAGCAACCGTACTCTGGGATATGCCAATACACACAAATAGAGAAATTAAGGCCAATAGGCCAGATATAGTTGTCAGAGATCATGAAGAAAAAAATTGAGTTCTAATTGATGTATCAATACCAGCAGATTATAACGTTTCTCTAAAAGAAATGGAGAAACTTTCAAAATACAAAGACCTGGAAATAGAGGTAACTCGAATGTGGAATCTAAAAACAGAAACAATTCCTATCATAGTAGGCGCATTAGGTATGATAAAAATATTCAGACAAATACATAACAAAAACATCAGGACTTACAAATATATGTAACATACAGAAAATTGCACTACTGGGCACTGCACACATCCTACGCAAAACACTTTCGATACAGTAACCATAAGAGCATCACAGCAAATCACAGCACATACCCAAGGCACACAGAGCTGCGCTCGGTAGTGAAGTGAAAGCACGTTATAAAAATAAGACTACTGAATAATAATAATAATAATAATAATAATAATAATAATAATAATAATAATAATAATAATAGAAATCAGGAGAGGCATCTTCCAAGGGCACTGCCTGTCCCCACTGATCTTTGTACTGTGTATGATACCACTAACACCGATTCTGAGGAAAGCAAAGGCTGGGTATGTATTCAAAAGCCGCCAACAAAAATCAACTACTTGTTATTCATGGCTGACTTCAAACTTTATGGTAAAAATGAATTCCAAGTTAGTTCCCTCGTTGATACTTTCAGTGCTGATATCAGAATGGAGTTCGGACTGAAAAAGTGTCGTGTATTAGTCTTGAAGAGAGGCAAAATCAAATGTATGGACGGGCTAGCGATAGCGTCGGGGAGGATTATGAAACAGATAGAAGAGACGGGCTATAAGTACTTGGGGAAATTGGAAATGGATAAATTGATGGAGAAAGAAATGACATAAAAATTTAAGGTGGAGTACTTGCGCAGGCTAATACTGATCCTTAAGTCGAAATTAAACGGATGGAATAAGATTGAAGCTATCAACACCTGGGCGGTTTCACTCATTAGATATGGAGCAAGGGTAATCGCATGGACAGTAGACGAAATAAACAGCTTAGACAGAAAGACAAGGAAGTTGCTAACTAGATATGGGTCACTCCACCCAAAAAGTGACACAGACAGACTGTTTGTACCAAGAAAAAGAGGACTGATTGGATGCGAACATAGCGTTAGAGCAGAAGAAAACAACATAGCATGGTATGTAAAAAATGTCATAGAACCGATATTATTGGAAGTAAGAAGGTCAGGCTTGTGTACAAGCACTGTACAAGTACTTGAGAATGAAGAAAACTGAAAATAGGTGGATAAAGAAAAAAATTCTTGGACAATTTCATAGGGATGTTGAAAATAAGACAGAGAGAGAGAGAAAAAAGATGGCTATGGATGACTAAAAGTGATTTAAAACCGGAAACGGAAGCTCTAATCTGTGCTGTCCAAGAGCAAGCACTAAGAACGAATTACATCAAATACAGAATAGACAGCACATCAAAAAGTGATAAGTGCAGAATTTGTGAACAAAATCGTGAAACCGTATAGCATATTACCAGTCAATGTATACCACTAGCCCAGAAAGAATATAAGAGATGTCATGACAATATAGCAAGGCTTGTCCATTGGACGCTTTGCAACAAGTATGAACTTGACAGAGCAAAAAAATGGTACGAACATAAATCCGAAGTGATCATCGAAAATGGTAATGCAAAGATCCTATGGGATTTTATGATTCAGTGCGACCATGAGATAGAGAATAGGAAGCCAGACATAGTCTTAATTGAGAAAGAAAGCAAACGATCCTGGATCATAGATATAGCATGCCCAGCTGACAACAAGGTATGCGATAAGGAAGAAAAGTCGAAAGATATGACAGGTTAGCTTGGGAGGTTAAGCAGTTGTGGTCGATGAAAACGGTGCTAGTAGTACCAATAGTTGTCGGAGCCCTCGGAACAGTGAGTAAAAACATTGAGAAGTGCATGGAACAAATAAAGGCTGCAATAAGGTTGGAGCACTTACAGAAAACAGCACTACTTGGAACCTCTCGAATACTCTGGATGGTGCTCGAAAAATAAGAGGTGTTACCTTAGTTCACTGTTAGTGAACAGCTGGCACCATAGTACATTTCCAGCGATAGAAGCTGTGCGAAGACAATAATAATAATAATAATAATAATAATAATAATAATAATAATAATAATAATAATAATAATAATAATAATAATGACGTTTTGAGCGGGATGGGTTACGCGACCTGAAGAAAATTCTAACTGGGCCCCACCTACAAGGTCATGCGCTGTTTATCTTGATATGAGATCACTATGTCGCGCACATATGGTTGTGATGCATGTGCCTGGTGTACCCTTATCAGACGGGTAGTCATGATGGGTATAATGGGCTTCGTATATTTTACCCCAGTGTCACTTTGATGGCATGCACTGCTCTCTTACTCAATAATAATAATAATAATAATAATAATGATAATCCTTTCTACTAAAGACCCAAGGCCTGAAATTTGGTGGGAGGGGACTAGTCGATTACATCGGCTCTAGTGTTTCACTGGTACTTAATTTATCGACTCCGAAAGGATGAAGAGCAAAGTCGACCTCGGCAGAATTTGAACTGAGAATGTAGCGACGGGCAAAATACCGCTAAGCATTTCGAATCATCATCATCATAATAATAATAATAATAATAATAATAATAATAATAATAATAATAATAATAATAATAATAATAATGATGAGAAAAATGGAAAAATAAAATTAAAATTGAAAATTAAATGGACAGTACAGGATAGAAGAAAGGAGAAGTCAAACGGTACATGAAGAATCGACACAAACGTGACAGCGTTAAAGGCCAAATTGAAAAGATATGATGGTAAATGCAAAAATTTCGAACAGAATAGACTGCTCCAATTAAATAGAAAGCGTCTACTGGATGGAGTATACGGTTATTTGTACAAGGTCCGGATGAAGTACAAGGCTATTCGCTGAAGAACTTTACACAGTTGCATGAAAGGATCGCTGTGCAACTGGATGACTGCCTGCAGCAAGGTCACGTCTCTGCCTGGATGACAACTGGACGAATGTTGCTATGCCTCAAGGATCCCTTGAAAGGGAATTTGTCATCAAATTTTTGACCTATAACCTGTTTACCACTAATGTAGAAGCTTATGACCGGTGTTTTGGCGGAAGTGTAATACAACCATCTGGTAAGTAACAATCTACTTCCAGAAGAACAGAAACAAAAAGCAGGGCAACAAAAATATCACTTATTAATTAATAAAATGATAATTAGAAATTGTAGACGCAGATTGGTGAGACTGAATGTAGCATGGATAGATTACAAAAAAGCACATGACAAGGTGTCACGCAGTTGGATAAGTAAAACAATGAGCATCTTTGGAATAGCAAAAAAACACGGAGAAAATGCTTAATGAAAGTATAAAACATTGGAATACTGAATTGATCGGAGGAAAGCAAAAACTCGGAAAAGTGAACATCAGACGTGGAATATTCCAAGGTGATAGCTTATCTCCATTACTATTCCTATTCTCCATGACACTGTTCACTATGATATTACGAAAAGTTAAAATTGCTTACGATTTGGGAAAAGGAAATGGTCAGATAAGTCATCTCCTTTTCATGGATGATATAAAGGTTTATGCGAAAAATGAGAAACACCTTGAAAATCTTGTGCATACTATCCGCATTTTCTCAAATGATGCAGGTATGGAATTTGGGATAGCAAAGTGCGCTATATTGAAAATGAAACGAGGAAGATTTGAAAGAAGCCAAGGAATTGAAATGCCAAATGGTCAAACAATGAGAGCGGTTGAGAAAGGACAGTGGCATAAGTACATGAGAATACCGGAAGCAGACGAAATAAAAAATGAAGAAATGAAACAAATTACCAGTAGGGAGTACACAAAGAGGGTAAGAAAATTATTGCAGTCAAAACTGAATTCCAAAAATCTTATTGAAGCAATAAATTCAAGAGCAGTACCCATAATCAGATATAGAATTGAAATTATAGACTGGACCAGAAACGATATAAAGAAACTTGATAGAAAAACTGGGAAGTTGTTGACGATATATGGAGTCCACCATTCGCAAGCTGATATCAACCGGGTGTACTTGAAGATAGACTAGGGTGGAGGGGTTTAACAGCAGTAGAAGAATGTGTACAGACGGAAAGAAAAAGACTAGTCGAGTATTTACAGAACAGCACAGAAAAACTACTAAAGGTAGTTTATTAAGAACAGGTAATGAAGCGCGAAATAGAAGAAAAGGACAAGAATGAAATACAAACAGAGCATGTCAGACAGAGCGAAGAAAAACTTCTACATAGCCAATTATGGAGAGCCACTGAAGACGTATGTGGAATGAAATCCTGGGCTTGGTTAAAAAAGAGGCAATTAAAAAGAGAAAGAGAGCCCAAGATCAACTTGAGAACTTGAGAAAAAATATATATGGTGAGAATGTATCAGGAAAATGTTGAGCCTGTGGAACTTAGAACGAGACAGTGGCACACATTGTGACAGAATGTCTCGAATTGGCATAGGAAGAATATAAGAAATGGAGGCACAACCAGGTTGTAAAACTTTTACACTGGAAACTGTGCCAGAAATGGGGATTTGAAGCTGGAAACTCATGGTACAATCATCGAATCGAAAGAATACTAGAGTCGGAGAAATGTAAAATTTTGTGGGATTTTCCTATTCAAACGGACAAGAAGTTAGAAAATAGTAGACCAGATATTACAATCATAGATAAGGAAAAGCAAAGTTGCTTCCTTATCGAACCATCATGCCCGTTTGATTTCAGGATCGTAAAGAAAGAAGAAGAAAAACAGAAAATGCAAACCCTTAAAATTTGAAATAAGAAGAATTTGGAGCATGCGAACAGTAGAGGTCTTGCCTATAATAATTGGTGCGTTGGAAACAGTAAACCAGGATATAGACGAAAGGCCAGAGGAAACTGAAATAGAATGAGAATGCCAGATAGAGCTCCAACCGAAAGTTTGTCTCTTAGGGACAGCAAGGATTATCGGGAGGGTTCTAAGCATATGAAAGACTGCCAAAAACTTGTGGATACATAAGGTTACAGGTACCCACTACTCACATAAATCATACCAGGAATAAGACCAAACCTGAGCCAAATCAAAAATAATAAAGTTTTGTCTTGCTGTAAAAGATGGACTACAACAAATATTCTGCTCAATACCACAGATCTGCTTGTTAGTTGTTTGACCTTAACCAGTTGAGCATGTCCCTTGGTAGCTGATGATATGTGCATCTCTGACCACAAGCAGAAGTAGTGGTGGAGTATCATAGCCATGTGTTCACCGGAATTCTCATGGGGGTTTCGTTCATCATCCTTAAGCGAAATCTTATTCAGGGACTTTCTGAGCAGGATGGGCTACTTGACCTTAAGAAAATTATAATTGAACCCCACCTTCAAGGTCATGTGTAGTTTATCTTGATATGAGATCACCATGTTGTGCACATATTGCTGTAATGTATGTACCTGGTGTACCCTTATCAGATGGGTTGTTATGATGGGTATAATGGGCTTCGTATATTTATTTCCCAATGTCACTTTGATGGTATGCACTGCTCTCTCACTTAATAATAATAATAATAATAATAGGCACAAAGCCTGAAATTTTGTGAGAAGGAGCTAGTCTATTTCATCGACTCCAGTACTTGACTGGCACTTATTTTATTATCCCTGAAAGAATGAAAGGTAAAGTCGACCTCGGCGGAATTTGAACTCAGAATGTAAAGTCAAACGAAATGCCGTTAAGCATTTTGTACGGCGTGCTAACGATTCTGACAGCTCGCTAACGCTTCTGTTTTAACAACAACGACAACAAAAACGACGACGATGGTGATAATAATAATGATATATATTTTTAGAAAAATTTCTATGAGATCATAGAAATTAGAACTAAAGTGTAGAAGTGAATCATTAGAAAGTGAAGAGATATGGGGAAAGGATATTTCAAGGAGACTAACACAAATTATTACTTTTCGGCAGTGTATTATTCCCTCTGACAAGTATACTGAGAAAAATTCAGATCTGCCTATGAACTTACTAAAACCAGGATGAAAATAAATCTCTCATTATATATGGTGTAACCTCAAACTATACGCCAAAAATGAAAAAAACCTGGATTCTCTTGTCCAAAAATAAAGGATATTTAGCAAGGATATCGGCATGCAGTTTGGGATATGTAAATATGCAGTTTTAATTATGAATAGTGGCCGAAATATTGACTCTGATTCTATAAAATTATCACATGATGATATCATTGGATTGCTGAGAAATAATGAGGGATACATGTAACTACAGGACAATTGGTTAATGGAAATGACAATTAGTTGAGAGAAATTAGAGGAAATCTCCCAAGGGTACAAGAATAGGATTAGGAAGGTGCTTGAAACAAAACTAAACAGAGGAGATATTCTCAAAGCAATTATTACATATCAGGATTGAGATACTCTGTTTTTTTTTTCTAAAATGGACAAAAACGGAGCGTCCGGAATGAAACAGGACTAGAAAGCTGCTCACAACACACAGCGTGCACAACCCTAAAAGTAATACCGACAGATCTTAACAACCAAGAAAGCGAGAATGCAGAGGTATGTTGAACGCAGAATACAACGTCGATACTGCGATATTGGGTTTGAAAAACTATGCTGTGCGGCCAGAGGCATCCAAAAAGGCACCGAAGCAGCAGGAGAATTCAAGAACAGAAGGAAGAACGACAAGACAAGTAGTTGGAAAGAGAAGGATACAACAAACCGACGATGTTGTAAGTAAAGAACGCAAGAAGTGGATGACAGACAGAAACCTGAACCGATAAACCGAAGTTCTAATTATAACCTCTCAAGAACAATCCATAGAATGAACTTCATAAAGACAAAGATTAATAAAACTCAATCCGAGTGCAAACGCAGGATTTGTGGAAAAAGATATGAAAGTATTAACCATCTCCTAAGTGAATGCAATGAGCTATCGAAAAAGAAAATAACAGTTGAATCTCCCTCAAACCACACCTTACTGTCTTAAAAAGAAAGACATTAAATAATGGAAGTCTGATAGAATGGTTTTGGTTGGAATGCGTTTGGTCATAGTTTTTGGATAAACAACAATTAGAACGATGACATCAACAACAATAACTGCAATAATAAATTTTTTTTAGAGATGGAAAGTATTTATCAAAAATAGTAGATCCTTGCTAATTGGAATAATTTCTTTTGATTAGATACAATTCATTTTTCTAGTACAGGAATGGAAGTTATTTCTTTCTCAAGCGCTTTAGCCGGAATCGAAACTTTATCGGGAGATTTCCTTTTACTGGAACAACGCTCTCCATATTCACATTCTAGTCACGGTCATTTGAGTCAAATTACAATAGTCATAAATTGAGAAATAAAAGAAAGAGTCTGCGATGTTCAAGCATTTCTTAAGAGTATTTGCGGCGTGGATTAAGAAAATGTTTTCAATCAAGAAGCGAAACCGGACTGCATTATCGATACTCAGGAAATAGACCTCTGCTGTAGAGTACTCATTATTTACACTCCAAAGGTGGTGAGCTAGCAGAACTCTTACAGCGTCGGACAAAATGTTTTGCGGCATTTCTTCCGACTTATTACATTCTCATTTCAAATGTCACTGAGGTAGACTTTACTTATCCTTTTGGGGTCGATAAAATAAGCACAAGTTGAGCATTGGGATGGGGGAAGTGGATATAATCGACTAATCCCCTCCCTACAAAACTACTGGTCATGTGCCAAAATTTGAAAGAATTATATACACGCTAATAGGAATTTTTTTAATTTGGCATACTGCTAGAATTTGAACACAAAATTATGGAATTAAATACCATTAAGCATTTAGTTTCGTGTTGCACTGTTTTTTTTGTTTTTTTGCTTTCTCATTTCCTGTACACTAGTTGTCAAAATAAGCAGACGAGATCGAAATTGGGCTAAAATTCCTGAAATGAAAACTATCTCAATTTCTCCACCAACACCCTAAAATATACATCACAACGATTTTTCTAATAGAAACAACAACAAACCCCACAAGTAAAGTGCACTTATATAATTTTATTTCTATTTTCTGATATTGTTTGTCATAACTCTTCATTCGCTAGAAAGAGAGAGAACATCTGGCTTCGAGATATAAAATGTTGGTGTTTATTCATCAGCCATCTTGTTTACAAAGCTGTCTTTGTGGTCAATGACTTAAGAATGTTATCTCGTTCAGTCTGCTGATAAAAAGATGCTCTGTTTCCTACTCTCTCCACGATCTTTACCCTCTATCTCGGTTCCGTTTGCAATTTATGTTACAGAGTTTTGGTTTAAGTTATCATTCAACCGTGCTTTCCACGCATTGCACTTCGTGTCCACCACTTTGAGTTCTAACTAAATTATTTCCCTTGTTTTCAGTAAATTTTTTTCTTCTCCCATCCCTCCTTTCTTTTTTCATCTTTTCTTTTCTTTCTATTCACCTCTTTTTCTTTCTCCCCCCCCCCGCCTAAACGTCTTTCTCTTTCTTTAATTTTTCACGTCTATTGGGAATTTTTTTGCCTTCAGTACACAAGTCCGTTTTTCAATGCAGCTTGGATCCAAGTTAGCCGTTGACTCATTGTAAGTGAACAAAACTAATGTTTTCTTATCTTCTTCATTGTTAAATTGATATTTCTTATGAAAGAACTGAATTGTTTTCTATTGTGACTTTATTAATATCTATGTACATTTCAATAATATTATTTATGATACGAAGGAGACTAGCAGAACCACTACAGCGAGAGCCCTCTGTATTTAGCTACGATTCTCTACGTTCTGAGTTCAAGTTTTACAGTTGATATAGTAGCGGACCGTAGTATTCATTACAGAAATTGAGAGTAGCTTATTATTCCAAATTTTGTTGAGGTCGACTTAACTTTTCATCCTTTCGGGGTCGATAAAGTAAAGTGCTACTTGAGTATACACCCATCAGCAAAATTTCATGCCTTGGGCCCATAGTAGAAAATGCTTAGCGGTATTTCGTTCGTCTTTACGTTCTGAGTTCAAATTCCACGAAGGTTGACTTTACCTTTCATCTTTTTGGGATCGATAAATTAAATACCAGTTGAGCACAGGAGCGATGTAATCGACTTAGCCCCTACTCCGGAACTGCTGGTCTTGCGCCAAAATTTAAAACCATTATTATTATTATTAAGTAGGCGAGCTGGGAGAATCGTTAGCACGCCGGACAAAATGCTTCGCAGCATTTCGTTCGTTTTCACGTTCTGACTTCAAACGCTATGCTGCTAAGCATTTTGTCCGTCTTTACGTTCTGAGTTCAAATTCCACTGAGATCGACTTAACCTTTCATCTTTTCGGGATCGATAAATTAAGTACCAGTCAAAAATTAGGGCCGATATAAACGACTAAACCCCTCCCCCAAAATTTCAATCCTTGGTGCATCTAGTAGAAAGGACTATTATTAAGGCGGCGAACTCGCTCTTCACTTTCTGAGTTCAAATCCCGCTAAAATCGACTTTTCCTTTCATCTTTCCAGGATCGATAAAATAAAGTTCCAATCGATTACTAGTGTCGATGTAATCGATTTAGTCCACCCATAAAATTGCTGGTCTTGTGACAAAATGTGAAAACCATTATTATTATTAAAGCAGTGACCTATTAGAATCGTTAGCGAGTCGGACAAAATGCTAGGCGGTATTTCTTCTGGCTCCATAAGTTCAGTGTTCAAATCCCGCCGAGGTCAAAATTATCTTTCGTTCTTTCGGCATCGATAAAATAAAGTATTAGTCGAGTATTTTAGTTGATTGTATCGACTGACCCACTCCCCTCAAAACTGGTCTTGTGCCTAAAATGGTAACAATGATTTTTATTACGAGCCGAAGGAATAATTAGAGCGTCGGGAAAAATATAAAGTGACATTTCTTCTGTCTCTTTATGTTCTGAGTTCAAATACCACCGTGATCGACTTTGCTGTTCATCCTTTCGGGGTTCGTAAAATCAGTACCAGTTGGTCATTGGAGTTAAAGTCAGCTTTATTTTTCATCTTTTCCAGTAAGTTCATGTGATAAACTAACGCCCCTTACAAATTTCAGATCTTTGTGCCTGTGTTATGAATAGTTATTATTATTATTATTTTTTTACTATAGGCACAAAGGTTTGAAATTTTAGGGGAGGGAACGAGTCGATTACATCGATTCACTCACTCAGTGCTTAAATGGTATTTATTTTTCAACCTCGAACGGATGGAAAACAAAGTCGAGCTCGGCGGAATTCGAACTCGGAATATAAAAGCAAACGAAATGTTGCTAAGCATTTTGCTCAGATCATGAAGGTAAATTAAACGCCAGTTGAGTACTGGGTTCAGTTAATCGACTTGCCTACCCCCTTAGATTTCAGGCTTTGTACTCATAGTAGAAAAATTGCTATTATTATTGTTGCATTACTTTAGGGCGATAGACTGGCAGAATCGTTAACTTTGATAAAACGCTTTGCAGTATTGTTGCGGTTCCCTTCTTTCTGAGTTGAAATCCTGTCGCGGTCAGCTTTATTATTCTTCTTTTCAGAGTCGACCAGCCATGTACTGGAGTCGATTTAACCGTCTATCTCCCTCCCTCAAATTTTAGGTCTTGTGATTATGTCAGAAGACTATGTCAGTACTCATATTTTCATAGTGTGCTTTCACTGCACTACCGAAGGTTGTGCATTGGGTATGTGCGGTATTTTATTTTGTTGCATTGAAGATATGCTATGTAATGCGAGCAGTGCCTATTAGTATTAATTTATGTGTGATGTGTATATTTGTAATCCCTGAGGATTTGGTTACGCATTTCTCCGCATTTTTTTTTATCGTTCCTAAATCATATTTTAGAGCTTATTTCTAATTTGAATCTTCGTATTCTATTTTAATCCAGTTACGTCTATTTCCATTTCTTTATATTTAGATAATTTTAAAATTTCCCTTTAATGATGCATTACGCTGTAAAATACCTCCTACATACACCAATCCTTTTTAAATGCTTCAACAACAAATGCATTATGTGCACCAGTCTAAACCATGATGGTAACTAAAAGCAAAACGACAAAAGATTAGCTACATGTAAACGCCTTTACTGTCCAACATCATCAGCGTCAAATCAATTACCGTGTAAACTATGGGAGATATTTCTGTGGCGTATCATTGTCTGGTACTTTAATCTGGTACTTCCTGTCTTGATTGTCCTTTATGAAATACCGTAAATTTGCAAATACCCATCCCCTGCCAGTGGGAACTGGATCCTGGGAAGGTCTTTCGCAGACAGTTTATTTTAAATATTTACACCTTTAGATTATTAACATATTCGAAATTTCTATCCATGAAATTTTCTCTCCTTAATTCTTTCTTGTATTTCCATTTGTTTGTATTTTGTCCCAGGTATGACTTTAAACTACATTCGATAGTGTAACTCTAGTTTGGGAGTTCCAAGGTTTTGTGTTTTGTTGAACTGCCTCTTAGCTACTGTCGTTCCCAGGTGTATTCTGACCCGGACATCCCTTGTCTCCAAGCAATCTTCAAGCTCCAGAGCATGAAAATAGTTTGGACACACACACACACAATACAGATACATTTTAAAAACTTTTTGGTTGTATTTTTGCTGCAGTTCTTTCTTTCAGTGCCAGATACTTTTTGATTTAAAAATATATGCTTTTATATTAATTATTCAGTTGATATTTAAAGTAATATTTAGACCAGAATCATTTTCTTTTCTGAAATGATATTGTGACAGTCTCATTTTATTTAGATCACCATTATTTCATTGTTTGCTTCCATATTAGTTTCTAGCGATTCGGAGTTTTATACCCTTTAATTTTCTTAGATTTTAAGATTCAAATTCCAAGTGCGAACCGCTCTTTTAAACCTTTGGTCAAATGATAGGGTTATAATTTGTATTGTATTTTGGCTGAAGGGGATGGGATTTGGTGGCGATTTGACTTGTAGAGTTAGTCGCGCTGGGTAGTCCAGCCAGAAAATGTAATGATGGTTGGTTTCTGATTCGACTCTCTGAAGGAAGTGCTGGGCTCAGTCCCAATACATGGCACCTTGGGCAAGTGTCTTTTACTGTAGCGTCCTGGCCGCCTATAGTCTGGTGAGTGGATTTGGTAGATGAAAACTGAAAGAAGACCTTCGTGTACGCGCGCGCGTGTGTCTGTGAAGGCGCGTGGCTTAGTGGTTAGGGTATTCGGCTCACGATCGTAAGGTTGTGAGTTCGACTCCCGGCGGTGCGTTGCATTCTTGAGCAAGACACTTTATTTCACGTTGCTCCAGTTCTCTCAGCTGGCAAAAAAGAGTGGTACCTGTAAAGCAAAGGGCCAGCCTTGTCACATTGTGTCACGCAGAATCTCCCTGAGAACTGTTACGTGTGTCTATGAAGTGCGCGTTAATTTTATGAACCGGCTGTTTGGTTCATCGTATCAACTGGAACACTCGTCATCGTAACCGATGGAGTGCTGGTTTATATATATATATATATATATATATATATATATATATATGGGAGAATTTACGAAAAAAACAACAGACGAAGACAGGTGGTGTAAACAACAAATTGATGTATTAGCTTAACGCTCGATATATGTGTGTGTGTGTGTGTGTGTTTAATATGAACCAGTGTTGGTGTGTTTACGTATCCGTAACTTAGCGATTCGGCAAAATAGACCGTTAAAATAAGTACCACGCTTTAAATAAAAATAAGTGCTAGGGTCGATTCGTTTGACTAAATTCCTTTAAGGTGGTGACCCAGCATGGTCGCAGTCCAATATCTGGAACAAGTATAAGATTATAGATATTCTAACAATATATTAATTTCTCTATAAAAAGGCGCAGGCATAAGCGTGTGGTTAAAAAACTCGCTTTACAATCGGGTGGTTTCTGGTTCAGTATCACTGTGAGCAAGAAGGTTGACCAATGATCTGTTAGTATATTTAGTTGACAGAAACTGTGTGGAAGTCCTTCACCGCTTGGTAACCGGTATTGGTTTTTAATTAGCGGTTCGGCAAAAGAGAATCGATACAATAAGTACCAGATGAAAACAATTACAATGACAAATGTGAAAGAGAAGAGGATATATAAAAAGGACATGTTAGGATTTTTACGTTCATGCCCTTTCTCTCTTTATTAATGATATAAGTGAAGCGGTTTTAATCAGCTAGCATTGTTGGTCCACCGACAGTTTACTTTTAACTGTTAAGATATTCGTTGCCTGAAACTTTGATGTATTACACAAGGTGCAGACATAATCCTTTTAGTAAATCTTTACTATGGCAAGCAAAAGCAATGATCACCGCGTTTACTGCTTGCATGATCAATGCTTGTATATGTATATATGTATCCATATTGGTCGTGGATTGTATTGAGAACTTCATATAAATGTTTAACCATAAAATTTGTGATATATATTTTAGCTAAACTAATGAGATTTGTGGGGTATGTTCTTTGGAGAGTCAGATGTAATTTTGGGAAGCTACAGTTATGACTAATTTAGTGTCTGTAGTTCTTTATATTGGGGGTGGGGAATGTTGCTTTATCTATCACCTCCATTATCATCATCATCATCGTTCACAAACAACTTACCGCCATCACTTCCACCACTACGACCGTGACAGCTACAAACATCGTCTAAAACAGTCGCCACCTTATGACAACCACCACCCAAACCTTACCATCGCCAGAATCAACACAAAGCAGATCAGTGATAGTGCGTATCTGCCATGACATATTTCGATGTGATGATAATAATAATAATAATATTAATGATAATAATAATAACAACAACAATAATAATCGTGTTTTAATGTTATATGTATATAGTCAGCTCTCTCATGTCGAGAAGTTCACTGAAATCCAATTAAACTCCAACCAAATCTCTTAAACTGCTTGTAATAATCGGTTAAATCGTGTGCAATGACGTGACATAATAGAGTAGTGATAATCTCTATGTTTATACTGTTGTTTTGTCTCTAAGCTCTTTAATTGCGATAATAATCGATCGTTGACTTTAATAGTTATTTGTTATTATTTTAACTCTTTTATTTTTTTTTGTTGGAACTTCTAGAGTCACACACAAGAAGCGGGCTTGCTACCTGCAACGTACGGCAGGTATTTGTTGTTATTTAAAAAAAGATGGGAAAATGACGAGAAAAGAGGAAAAAGAAACATGCATAAAAATGAACGCATAACATTAAACTGATTCGCTTTATTCCTTGTGTGCATACATGTATGTATGTATGTATGTATGTATCTCGGTGGAGGCGCAATGGCCCAGTGGTTAGGGCAGCGGACTCGCGGTCATAGGATCGCGGTTTCAATTCCCAGACCGGGCGTTGTAAGTGTTTATTGAACGAAAACACCTAAAGCTCCACGAGGCTCCGGCAGGGGATGGTAGCGAACCCTGCTGTACAACTTTCTCTCACCACAACTTTCTCTCACCACAACTTTCTCTCACTCCTTACTTCCTGAGTTTCTGTTGCGCCTGTAATTCAAAGGGTCAGCCTTGTCACACTGTGTCACGCTGAATATCCCCGAGAACTACGTTAAGGGTACACGTGTCTGTGGAGTGCTCAGCCACTTGCACGTTAATTTCACGAGCAGGCTGTTCCGTTGATCGGATCGACGTCGTAATCGACGGAGGGCCAACAAACAATCTATCTATCCATCTATCCCTGTACCTCCCTCTCTTTCTCTCTCTTACTCACGTTCCCTCTTCTACCTATTCTCTCTCTCTCTCGCTTTCTCTCTCTCTCCATATACACAGTGTGTCTGGATGGTACGCGACAATTTTACCGTTCCGTTGATCGGATCAACTGGAACCCTCGACGTCGTAATCGACGGAGTGCCAACAAACAATCTATCTATCTATCTATCCCTGTACCTCCCTCTCTTTCTCTCTCTTACTCACGTTCCCTCTTCTACCTATTCTCTCTCTCTCTCTCTTTCTCTCTCTCTCTCTCTCTTTCTCTCTCTCTCTTTCTCTCTCTCTCCATATACACAGTGTGTGTGGATGGTACGCGACAATTTTACCGTTCAAGTTTCAGCTCTTACTGTTAATCATGTGAGGCTCCCACCGGGGCATGATCAGACAGGGTTCCATAAGGTGTGAGGAAGGTTAGAGCGTCATATAAAGAACGCATCAATAACGAGAGAAAACAACATGGGCTTGAACTTGGTATTCCTTTGTTACGTCGGTTAAATGTTTCAGTATTCGGTAATATATATTACTATAAATGTAATTTACACATGCACATAAGTGCAGCGCACATAATCAAGCGGACACTCCAAAATGGTGGTATATTATAACGAATTCTAAACTGGCTTAGTCTTATACGACTTACTATTTCAATAAAGAAATATGCTTGCTCAATTTTATGTAATATTTTTGTATGAAATTGTGGTTCTCCCTGTTTTGTTTTTTAAACAAATTTATATAACAATTAAATGATTTTAGAAGCTTTCTTGAATTGTTCATCTGTTTCATATTGTCGGTTATTCAAGCGGTTGAATATGCAGTAACGTGATTAAGTCGTTTGATTGATCGGTAAGGTGAAACTTAGTTACGATTCCTGAAGCTTCTACTTCTAATAAAATATACAGGCTTTATTTGTTCAGCTTGTGTGTTTGTTTACAGAGCAAATATTCATCGTGTGTGTGTGTGTGTGTGTGTGTGTGTGTGTGTGTGTGTGTGTGTATATATATACATATATATATGTGGGTGTGTGTGTGTGAAGGCGCATGGCTCAGTGGTTAGAGCGTCGAGCTTACGATCGTGAGGTTGTGAGTTCGAATCCCGGACCGGACTGCGTGTTGTGTTCTTGAGCAAGACACTTTATTTCATGTTACTCCAGGTCACTCAGCTGTAGAAATGAGTTGCGACGTCACAAGTGCCAATCTCTATCGGCCTTTGCCTTTTCCTTGGACAACATCAGTGGAGGGAAGAGGGGAGGCTGGTATGCATGGACGACTGCTGGTCTTCCATAAACAACCTTGCCCGGACTTGTGCTTGGGAGGTGCAATCCCATGGTCAGTCATGACCGGAGAGGGTCTCAGCTCAGATATATATAAAATGTGCGTGTGTGTGTGTGTGTGTGTGTGTGTGTGTGTGTCTACGTGTGCGCGTATATTTAAGAATAACGACGCAACCTTGATATTGAGAAAGGAGACAACTGGAAAATTCATGTTGATTGGGACTTTAATTTTCGCTCGACTGCTTATTCAACGAAGTTGAATAAGTTGTCAGGCGACACTTAGAGATCCAGTCAGCACATTCACCCCCCCCCCCCCCACACACTACTTAGTCATGAGTTGGATTGTTCTGAATAAGTAAATTTCATACTAAGTTTACTTCTTTCTCTATTTCTCTCTTCCTCTCTCTTTTTACACTGTTAATGAATTATGAACAGAAATGACTTCATTATATAATTTTCTTATGTCCCTTTCTTTTGTAAAGTTAAAAAATTTAATTGTATGCAATGTTTAATAGACGCTAGATTCCAAACCACATCATACTGATGACATCCAAATAGATGGAAATAACAGCTACATACAAATGTTAAGGACTCTATGATTAAAAGACAGCAAGCTTAACCAAAGACATAAAGATAATATAATTATTTCACTTCGATAAAATAATATAGCTTCCTGTATATGTTAATATGTGTATATTATTCTGGTTATATTTTACAAATTTCTTTCCAAAAGAGAAAAGCTGGTCTCTAAATCAGCCTGCCCATTGAGTTATATGTACAACTCTTTTTGCCAGCTGAGTGGACTGGAGCAACGTGAAAAAATTAAGTGTTTTGCTCAATGACACAACACATCATCAGGAATTGAACTTATGATCATGAGTCGAATATCGTAACCACTGAGCGCCGTTCCTTCACTGAGACGAGCATATCGCATGGGAATGTTTGAGTAATGAGTTATATAGATAGAGGAACAGTGACCGTGGTAGTAGCGGGAGAAGGAGGATATAGAATAAACAGTCTATCGCTGAGCCAGTGGTTTTACAACAACTCTCCCGACACGGGTTGACTGGAACCTCTTTTAATCCGCAATAATTTAGGAGCAGGAGCTTCAAATTCCTGGGGCCGCTAGAATAGTTTACTAGGCGACCCCGTTTCACAATATATTGCTCAATTCAGTATTAATTAACTTCTATAATTTATACTAATGTACATACACTTGTATTCCATATAATCAAGTAAATGTAGTAATTGTTTAATTTAGAGTGTGTTGAGCAAGGTGACCACCTCTCGCTCGGAAAAATCAGTAATCTGGAAAGGCTTTAGAGACAGGTTTCGGGAAATCGGTATTGAAGTATGTTGATCACCTATCGGTCGGCTGGCTTTCTGGTACATATAGACAGTGATGTCTGTGTGTATATAACAGTAGAATTACTTTCTTATAAATATAAGCAGTTTTCTAGTGTGATTATATTTTCCCTTATAAAATGTCAGTAAATAATTGGGATGTACTTTCTAAACCTGAATGTCTTTGGTATGTGGTATTAATGCTACACATACAAGATTGTCATGTAAGATCATCATCGCCTGTAAGGCCGAGTATTTTAGATAACCGTTAGGGTTTTCAGGGAGTTTTAGTTGTGTGTTAATGTGTGTGTGTGTGTGTGTAGAGAGAGAGAGGAAGTTAGATAAAAAGAGATGGAGAGAGGGTATTAAGTTGTTTCATTTATATTCTGTGTAAGCGCTGTTGAAAGAGATTAGATTAGTTGTTATATCACTATTGGAAGACATCTTCAAGGTCTCTGATTGTTAAAACTAGTGCATATGACTAGTGTGAGGTGTCCAGGTTGCGTGATATTGGTAACTGCATATGTGAAGTTCGAGAAGAAGGCAGTGAGCTCCGTGAAATTGAGTTAATCCTCCTATATTTTTGATGCGTGTGCAAATGTAAACGTCAGATTTTAAGTATAATTATATCTTTGAACAATAACCTCAACCAACATTTTCTCCCGGAAGAGAAATCTACTGCATCGATTGATGATAGCTGACTGACTGCAGCTAATAGAACTTTCAAGATATACACAACTTAATTTGTAAATTCACAGAATCTTTATAGTTTTGTTTAGTACCGTTCGGGGTTATTCCAATTTTCTACTCAGATATAGTTTTGCACGTTAATGACGAAAATCATACTAGTTTTTAATGGAAATTAATAAAGACATTACTAATCTATTAAAGTTTGAAATTTTAGCCAATAGGAAACTTTCATCATTGACGTACCGAAAGTCGCATTTGTCTGTTTCCATAGCCAGATGTTTGAACTAGTGCAAGCCGTAGGGCTAGGGTTTAAGTTTAAGATTTAGAGCTAGGGTTATGGTCCTTAAGAATTCGGTGACTTCTTGCAAAAACTGAATACATAGCAGAATTTCACTGCCACTGTCTTCTTGTTTTCTATCTTTCATTTTGGAAGTTTTCATTACTTTTCCCCTTTCATATTCGAAGGTTATATAACTTTTTCATTTTATTTCACTAAACCTTTTTTCCCATCTTCAGAGGGTTCCGTGATATTTTAAATTTTCTTTTATTAAATTCTTTTTATGTCTAAAAAATATTTGTTGATTATGGAAACTTTCGATTGGCTTTGTAAACGTTTACTTAATCATTAAAGCGATTTTCGCTATTAACATGCAAAACTACTACAGAATAGAAAATTTGAACAAAATTGGACGGTGCAAACGAAACTGTAAAGATTCAGTTCACCCTTGTGATATGTACCACATTTGAATGTATCAGACATTTAGAGTTTATTAAATCTATGATTTAGTAAACCTAATAACTAAAGGTATTTCACCTGTGGTCATCCTATATTTTATTCAGAAACAGCGTAACTAAGACTGTACGAATGTTCATTTCTTTCTTTTAAAACTTTTGGGTGGGATTTACAAAATTTGAATGTTCTATTTCTAATAGATCGGTCAAGTTAATAGAGACTTCTTCGTAGGCTAGAGGTTGAGATTACAGATAAAAATACACAGGTTGGCATCATAAATTCAAATGCCAGCTCTACCATACCATTGTATATAAATAATATGTATACAATATACGTTGCCTATGTTTCTTTTCTCGTTTTTCCTTAGCCATTTACACCAGTTAAAGGTCCAAAACATTAACGATACTATTAATATATCGCTTTTTCCGACATACTAGCGCTATTGTCCTTTTTGTATTAGCTACAAGACTGTTAATTTTTCCATCTGTTTCTAGTAAACAATAGAAATAAATATTTGATTGAACCCATCTCAGTAATCTGCCCGATCACACATCAGTTGTGTTTGCCCTCTTTCACAGCTGCGTTGTGTGTATCACTACATTCTTCTACTTCCCATGGCAACTTATATATGTATACATGAATGATGGGCAAATCACATCCCATTAATTATACGATTTGTATCGCAATGTCTTTCCGAATCCTGATCCTCATTGAAATACTGTGACTGTTGCGGGTAATTAATCATCTTTAATATACAAGGAACACTAAGGAGATTCTCTCAGGATTCTCAACCATAGAATTCTGTTTGAACGAGTCGAGAAGTCAATGCTGTTTGTTGATTGAATCAACCTAATATTTGGATTTGACTGCTACTTTATTTAATCGACCCCGAAAAGATGAAAGGGAAATGCAGCTGCAATGGGATTTGAACTAAATAAACGTCTCGCGATATTGTGTCCAACGTTTGAACACTTCTTCCAACCGCATATATGGTGCTAGTTAAAGGTTACCACATGATGCCCCTACATGGCACCTATTTTATCCATCTGTAAGCTATATGTTTTGGATAGTAATATTGAACAATGAAAGTACGTGACCTAGTGATAAGCGTGTTGCTCTCACGGTCGTAAGATCGTTGTTTCGATTCCTGGATCGGGCAATGCATTGTGTTCTGGAGCAAAACACTGCATTTCACGTTGCTCCAGTTCACTTAACTGTAAAGGAGTTTCAATAATAGATGGGAGACGAACCGGCGGCCCTTTCAGAGAATAGTATTGTAATCTCAGTCAATTCTATACCACGGAGACCGGGTGAAGCTTCGGCCTTATAGATCTTAGGGCTCCAAGTCATACTTTGCAGCGTAATGGACTTATTCCACGAGAGTAAGGTGTCGTAATGGACTGATCTCGTGAGAATCTGAGGCGGAATGGGTTGATATCATGAGAATGAGATGCCGTATAGACTGGTCTTGTGAAAATCATGCGTCGTAATGGTCTGATCTCGCGAGAATTAAGAGAATAAAAGCGTAGAATCAATCACTAGTGACATACAGAATGTTTACCTTTCAGATGATAAGACAATGCTCTAATGACTTTTTACTATATGCTAAGAATATAATATAATATGAAGATATTGTATAACTGAATAACATATATCAAGTGAATCTGAATAATTTAATGAAAGTGGTGGGTGAATGTTATCTTGTATTGAATTTCTCTCCGTAAATATTTACTGGTCAGATATGAATTGTTAAATTGCGATTATTAACTTGGATTATCGTTTTTGATAGTTGATCGCTCTCGATTAATGTTTAAAGTCAATGGTATTAAGTATATGAAACTGCTATAATTAGTCAGTTGAAACATTTGTCAGGGATGTGATGACGTAAGCAGATTCCTAAAACCTAATCTTCAGTGATGCAATAATACTTGTAATAATGGTATGGTTAATGATGATAATTCCTTGATTATAGTTGTCACTAAGGCCCAATATATATAAATATATATATATATATATATATATATATATATATATATGATAAAACACGCAAAAGTGTTACAAATGACAAGAGAATGAATAATAGGAAAGATATGGAAGGAGTTAAAACGTCACAAATGAAGAGATTCATTCAGCACCACCTCAAAGCTACCACAAAGGTTTAGCTGATGGCCGCTATCACTGGCGATTGCCGATGTGACATTGACGGCTATTCAATCCGGTAAATACCATTCTAAGAAACAAACCATCACTTTTCCCAAAGCCGGAGAGAAGTGATGACTCTCAAAGTCCAGTTCAAACTTCAACGAGTATGATGCTTAATTTCCGCAGCCCCAGACTGACAGCTGAAAGTGAATCTCGCTGGACGGGTAAAGTCGTCAGATCACATAGTACTAACAACACTCAACCCAGACATAGTGTTTTTCTCAAATTCCACCAAACAAGTTATCATGTGGGAACTCACTATGCCCTGGGAGGAACACATGGGGAAAGCTTGCCAAATACCAGGAGCTGGAAGAGCAATGCAGAAACAGGGGCTTGCAAGCACGTTCTGAGGCAGCAGAAGTGAGCTTTCGAGGTTTTGTGGGGCTTTCATTCTTGAAAGTTCTGATTGGGTTTGTAGGTACTGGTGCAGCAAAAAGGAGGGCTATGAATTTTCTCACTGAAGTATTAAAGAAGGCCACTGGGTGGCTTTGGATAAAGAGGGCAGGCCAGTGATTCGCTGCTAGTGGAATGTAAGCTGGGACTTAATCCAACCCGGCTGAGTCAACTGGGCGAGTGGGATCTGATGTTGAAAGACATGAATTCCCCTGAGACTCCAGAAACATCACTGATGAGGCAGCCTAGAGCATTCGCAAGATGCATCTTAAACGCGCGCACACACACACACACACACACACACACACACACACACACACACACACACACACACACGCACACGCGCACACGCACACGCGCACACGCACACACGAGCCGATATAAATATTGGTTGGTTGATTCTCCAGTTGTGTTTCACATAGTATATAAAAAAAAGTTAGCATAAAAGGCACAGAATGAGTATACATACGAGGCTTGGAGGTTGGCAGTGACATCTTTATGAATAATATACATTTTCAATGAGATTTTGCAGGGATATGTTTCCGAGGATGTTGATGGTAATTATGTTGATAAAATGCTGGCAAAATAACATATGTAGTGCAAATATACAAATGAGAAATATATTTTATTCAATTTTATTTTGAAATAATCAATATTTTTCTTTTGAAATTTTAGTATTTATTGCATCATTTTCTAATAGTAGTAAGAAATTGGGTCAAATTATAATTGTTGCATGTATGCCATATTTCCTGATACTACTCATGGTGACAAAATAATACCTCAAGAATTTCCATCATATAAGGGGCAACAGTCTAGTATGTGTGATGCAGAATATAATAAAATGATATATAATTTAAAAAAAACACACACAAACGAATGACATCTCGTTCTCATATTAATGGGAAGCTGTCATTTATGTTGCGCCAAATCATCATGCGATTCAAACCTCCACTACAATTAGTTATATAGCAACCTGGCACACTCACGTAAACATTGATACGAAAAGCCATCAGTACCACCTTTTACCAATATTCTATCGTATTTTAAATCTAGCACCGTTTCTTCGTCTACCGTAATTCCCAACCTATTCACAACTCGTTTATTTAAATGAGTTTTCTCAAGGACCCCTTTTAATATGCTTATATATATATTTAGTGTGTGTGTGTATATATATATGTATATGTATGTGTATATATATATATATATGTATGTGTGTGTATATATATGTATGTGTGTGTATATATGTATATTTGTGCGTATGTGTGTATATATGTGTGCGTATATGTGTATATTTGTGCGTATGTGTTTATATGTGTGCGTATGTATATATATGTGTGTGTATGTGTGCGTATGTATATATATGTGTGTGTATATGTGTGTATATATATATGTGTGTGTGTATATGTGTGTATATATATATGTGTGTGTGTGTGTATATATGTATGTATATATGTAAATATGTATGTATGTAAATATATATACGTATAGATGAACATACATATATACGTTTAACATATATATACATATATGCATATATGTGTATATATATACATCGGAGTAAATGTGCTAGGTAGTGTTTATGTATAATCACAATTTAAGTTCGTTGAAATATGTTTGTCTCACATTTCAACTGCTAAAGGCAAATACACTGCAGTTACCGTGGAGAAAAAATTCTCTCTTATGGTAAAATGGTGTGAAAGCAACTCGTTCGACCATGAGTTCGGTGCATCTTAGTACTCTAATTTTTAATTACTGTAATACAATGTCCCTCTTCAAATATCGCTTAACGAAATACATTCATAACAACCTACTTTGAATCACTTGCCAGTAGGCGGGTTAACTTGAATTAGGAAAGAGCATTTGTTTTAGATATCCTTGGATTTGTGATGTTCCATAATTGGCCCGTTTTGGAGGCCCTCCTCTGTTGGGAGAATTGCCTCATTCATTTGTGCATTATACATATACTTTTTACTCAGCGACTTTCATATATATATATATATATATATATATATATATATATATATATATATATAATATTTTGGACTAATGGGTATATGTCGATTAGTGTGTTGATATGTTGAGTAAAACACTGGCACGGTTTGGGCTACTTGGTGTCATCCGCAGTTGGGGTATATTTCCGTTGGATCTACTTCAGGAATTCCGCAGTGTTAGTTGAAATAATAATAATTGATTAAGTAAACAGAAGATGGATTTGATGGTAGTCTTTATTTTGCATGACGATCGTCTCTACCCATCCTGCTATTATTCCTTATGGGTGAGGTTCTATGTATCATGTTGTATTGCAGCCATTTTGCAGTCTGGGTCACATCAGGTACATTCATACATAAAGTGGTGTCTCGTTAAAGATCTTGAATTTGAGCGATCCTGCTGTTATTTGTCCGTTCGAGTTAGGTAATGAAGCATTGCTACAGTTGTCATTGTTATTAAATGTCCATAACGAAGATAGTAAATAATTGTAATTATAAACATACTCTGGAAATAAGAAAAAGAGAAAAAAGAAAAAACATATATATATATATATATATATATATATATATATATATATATATATATATATATGAATGTAAAAATATAAAAGAGCAAAAATACTGGAGATTCAGTATGTGTGTGTGTGTGTGTGTGTGTGTGTGTGTGTGTATATATATATATATATATATATAAGCTGGCTTTGTAATGTTCACTTCATCCGATATCCCTGAGGCAAATATTATTAAGGAAGTGAAATGGCGCAATCGTTGGTGTCTGAAAAATACCTTGCAGTGTTCTTCCGGTACAATACGTTCTGAGCTCAAATCTCACCGAGGTAAACTTTACCTTTCATCCTTTTGGTATCGATAAATTACCAGTCAAGTACCGGTGTAGATGTAATCGACTCTCCCCCACACCTCGAAACTGTTGACTCTGTACTAAAATCGGAAAATTGTTATTACTAAGGGCGGCGAGCTGGCGGAATCGTTAGCACACCGGATGAAATGCTTAGCGGTATTTCGTCCGTCTTTAAATTCTGAGTTCAAATTCCGTCGAGGTTGAGTTTGACTTTCTTCATTTCGGGGTCGATAAAATAAGTACCATTTGAGCACTGGAGCCGATGTAATCTACTTTACTCCTCTCCTGAAGTTGCTGGCCTTGTTTTATTCTTATTGTTATTGTCGATGTTCTTTTGTACTTCCTGCTTCATATTCGTAGAGGTCAGTCCAAAAGTGGGCTTGAGACGCTATAGGTAAGATGTCACTTAACAACCGTGTCCCCGAGCAACATCAGTATTTATGTGGTCCAGAAAATCATAAGACTAAGAACAGCTCACATACTGCGGAGAATGCTATCAATCAAGTGACATCTTAATAATAATAATAATAATAATAATAATGATAATAATAATCCTTTTTACTAAAGGCATAAGGCCTGAAATTTTGGGCGAGGGGACTAGTCAGTTACATCGACCTCAGTGTTTTACAGACACTTAATTTATCTATCCCGAAAGGAGGAAAGGCAAAGTCGACCTCGGCGGAATACCGCTAAGTATTTCGTCTGGCGTGCTAACAATTCTCCCAGCTCGCCACCTTCTCAATAATTATAATAACGGTTTCAAATTTTGCCACAAGGGCAGACATTTTGGGAGAGGGGATGAGTCGATTACACTGACTCCAGTGTTCAACTGGTACTTATTTCATCGACCCCGAAAGAATGAAAAGCAAAGTCGACAGCAGCGGAATTTGAACTCAGAACTTAAAGACGTATGAAATGCTGCTAAGCATTTTGCTCGGCGTAGTAATGATTCGGCCAACTCACCGCCCTTTTAATTATATTCATAATAATCCTTTCTATTATAAGCACAAAGCCTGGAACTTTGCGGGAGAGGGCAATAATGATGATAATAATAATAATAGGCAAATAGACCAGATATAGTTGTCAAAGATCATGAAGAAAAAAATGCTTTTCAATTGATGTATCAATACCAGCAGATGACAACGTTTCTCTAAAAGAAATGGAAAAACTTTCAAAATACAAAGACCTGGAAATAGAGGTAACTCGAATGTGGAATCGAAAAACAGAAACAATTCCTATCATACCTAAGGCACCCTTAGGTATAATAAAAAAATATTCAGACAAATACATAACAAAAACACCAGGACTTACAAATATATATAACATACAGAAAATTGCACTAGTGGGCACTGCACACATCCTACGCAAAACACTTTCAATACAGTAACCATAAGAGCACCACAGCAAACCACAGCACATACCCAAGGCGCACAGAGCTGCGCTCGGTAGTGAAGTGAAAGCACGTTATGAAAATAAAACTACTGAATAATAATAATAATAATAATAATAATAATAATAATAATCCTTTCTACTGAAGGAATAAGGCTTGAAATTTGGTGGGGAGGGAACAAGTCGATTACATCGACCCCAGTGTTTCACAGGTACTTAGTTTAGCGACTCTGAAAGGCAAAGTCAACCTCGGCGGAATTTGAATTCAGAACGTAGCGACGAGCGAAATATCACTAAGCATTTCGTCCAGCGTGGTAACGATTCTGCCAGCTCACCGCCTTAATAATAATAATAATAATGATAATGATAATGATAATAATCATCATCATCATCATCATCTCTACTTTTGGCACAAGTGAGGGAACTTTAAGAGTCGATAAAAATAATTACCAGTTAACCGACTTCCTTTCTCCCACTAAAAATTGCAGGATTTGTCAAAATTTACTACTACTACTACTGCTTAACTTATTAGTATTATTTACCATAATTTATTATTAATATTCATTATTTGTATTATTTATTTATGTTCATGTTGTGTTTGTCTTAATCTAGTTTAAGATTAACAAAAACCTTGATCCGAGATGACAGTCATCCGACATTTTTGATTTTCTAATCCCAATGTCGATGATTGTGAAATTTGATACATTAAACATGCATGTATTTATTCTACATCATAATCAATACAGAAAGCCTACTACAAAACAGATTACAATAATACGTTTACTATTATAATTATTAGTTATGGTTCAATGGATTGGAAAAATTGGTAGATCAGTGGATTGAATGTCTTACAGTATTTAGCTGTAACTTTCTATTTGTGAGTTCGTATTCTGCTCAATTCATCTTCACCTTTCCTCGTTCCAAGGTCGATAACTCAAAATATCAGAAACGTCATGATATGGGGTCAATTGTCAATCGTCTTCCCCTACACATTTTTGACCTTATGGGTTGGCAACTAAGTTCCCACCGTTTTTTAAAAATTTAAATTTTTTAAAAGGTTTAATAAAAAATAACTAATTAATCAATAATGTATTCACCCTTGTTGTTTACAACCTCTTCCCAACGTTCAACAAGATTTCCAATACCTCGTTGGTAGAAATCACCCAATTTCGACTCGAAAAATTGATACAACCAAGCTCTCAATTCTGCATCAATATTGACCGAAACTCCGCGCATAGCATTTGAAAGAGATCGAAAGAAGTGGGAATCCGTTGGTGCCAAATCAGGAGAGTACGGCGGGTGTGGCAGCACTTCCCAGCCATGCGTTTGAATGGCTTCCTTGGTCATATTGGCGATATGAAGGCGGGCGTTGTCGTGCAGCAGAAGAACTCCATGCTGCCGATTAGGTCTTTTCTCTTGAATAGCCGTGTTGAGTCGCTTCATCTGTTGAACATAGTTCCGCGTTGACCATTTGGTTCCGTTCAAGCAATTCGTAATGGATAATGCCTTCCCAGTCCCACCATACGCACAACATCGTTTTACGCGGATGAAGATCTTGTTTCACGCGAAGTGACGCTTGTTTACTGAGGCTAAGCCATTCCTTACGCTGCTTCATATTGATGTACAGGCACTATTTTTCGTCGCCAGAAACGATTCGGTAAAGAAATCGTTACTTGTGTCCATGAGTTGAGCGGTGACAAGCAAGCAAACCAGCGGAAATTGTGATTCGTTGATTTTTGTTGTCACTTAAAGCATGCGGAACCTATGCTCTATACTTCTGAACTTTTCCCATCGAGTGAAGATGCTTCTGTATAGCAGTGTGAGAGCATTCCACTTTCTCAGCCAGTTACCTTGTCGTTTGACGAGAATTTTCGTGCAAAAATTAGTTTAATCGCTCTTCATCGAACTCAACTGGACGGCCAGAACGAGGTGCGTCTTTGAGGTCAAAATCTCTATTTTTGAACTTGACATACCAATAACAAGCGGTTCTTTCAGCTATGGTACCCTCTCCATACACAGCACAAATGTCGCGAGCAGCTTTTGCGGCCTTAGAACCTTGATTAAAAGCAAAAAGAAGGTGTCGAAAATGCTCGTTTTTCTTAACTTGACATTCCATTTTAATGATGTGAAAATAAACAAAAATTAACTAAAATTAACTAGACCCCCCCCCCCCAAAAAAAAAAACAAACAAACAATAGATTCCAAAATGATTCAAAAATAGAATTCTCGAAAAAAATAGATTCCAAAATTTAAAAACGCAATAAATTCCAAAATTAGAAAAAAAAACGGCGGGTACTTAGTTGCCAACCCAATATTAAAATAAAAAATGAAGAAGCAAAGGGTTTGACATCGCTCAAAAAAGACACTTTAGATAGAGAATATAAACATATAGTCTTTTACAGCCGTTTCTAGAATAACCAAGAGTGTAGATCATGATATTGAGTAAGGATTCCATAAACTGAGTATACCGTCATCAGGGAGAGAAGCCAGAGATGTAAAACTGCAGAAATATTCCCCGTCGAGGATATTAGTATATTCCAGTTTATCAGAAATGAGAAAAGGATCAGAGTAAGATAGGTATGCGTTAATATTTGAGGGGATCTATCCAAATCCTGTCACATAATCCCACACAATTATAAAAACAAGCAGCACGAAACCTTGTGTAGGTGTCCAGAAATTTTCTAAGTTTTACCACGGGTCTAATTGCAGTAAAACAATTACTTCAGGTTATCACTAATATATAGTTTAAACATTATATGAGCCCACTTAATTTAGTATATCTGCAGTATCATCATATCCTTTTTATCCTTTATTTTATAGATCCTCATTCTTTCTATTAATTCACATTTAACGCGTCCTTCCTAGATTGTGTAGAGGCGCGGTCATAGGATCGCGGTTTCGATTCCCAGACGGCATTGTGAGTGTTTATTGAGCAAAAACACCTAAAGCTCCACGAGGCTCCGGCAGGGGATGGTGGCAAACCCTGCTGTACTCTTTCACCACAACCTTCTCTCACACTTACTTCCTGTTTCTGTTGTGCCTGTAATTCAAAGAGTCAGCCTTGTCACACTGTGTCACGGTGAATATCCCCGAGAACTACGTTAAGGATAAACGTGTCTGTGGAATGCTCAGCCACTTGCACGTTAATTTCACGAGCAGGCTGTTCCGTTGATCGGATCAACTGGAACACTCGACGTCGTAGCCACGGAGTGCCAGCCACCTAGATGGTAATCAATAGAATATCATCACAGTTACAACACTCGCTTAATGAGCAAAACACCACTAGGCCTTTTCTTCTCATGGTTTGGAGTTATACACAAAGTAATAAAATACATTTAGTTAATTTAAGCTTCCATTATCCATTAGAACTATATTTCTTTCATCCCTGGGCCCTGTAATTTCACTACACCTAAACTTAATAAATAATTGTCTTTCATTTATTTTTAATTTGTCATCTTTAAATCCTTATATTTATCCTTCGATTCCCAACGAGCATACACCTTCATTAAATTCCAAATCTTTAAATTTCGATTAATATTATGGACATCTGTTTCTAGCACCATAATAACCAGACGAGACCTAAGTCTCCCCTCACTTCTAGTAGTAGCATGCTCACTATAGCTTCAACTTTTCATTATCTTTTACATCCTAACCCCCTCCCTCCCACTCCTGCCACCCTAGAACTCTGGCCAGCGCCGGTGGTCGGCTAAAAAGATGACAGCATCTGACATCTGCTATTCTTCATCCCTTTACCTATCTGTTTATGAATATGCACCTCCTCACCTCTTTAGACAAGCATACCCCCTCTATAAAAACTAGTAGATATCTGCTTTACTACATCTACCTCTGTCTTTCCTCTACACTGTAGTATAATATTCCTATTCAACTCTCATTCATTCTCTATTCAAAACTGGAACTGGTAAATTACCATGGATTATCATCGATCATTTTCTTTTGAAACTGCTAATGGACCCTACCTATAATTGTATTATTTATTTGATTAATGAAGTGATTAACGCATATCTTTGGTCTTTCTCTAATTTCTGATAAACTGCAATATACTAATATCCTCGACTGGGGATATTTCTACATTTTCACATCTCTCTGACTTCTCCGTCTCTGATCTACAAGCTTGGCTATTCTAGAAACAACTGTAAGAGATTGTATATGTATATATTCTCTATCTAAATTAAATGTCCTCGTCGAATGGTGACAAATGTTTTGCTTCTTCATTTCTTACTTTAATATGTATCTACCAGCTCAAAGAGAAACCGCTTCTAGCGCCTCTGATAAGCTGCCTCAACATCCCACTTTCATTTGCAGTTCAAGCCGGAATTTTAGTAGCAAACCAAACTGAGCACTCATAGTACATACCTATCACATTACGTCAGTTGACGAAAATTTTTTGTTTGTTTGTTTGCTTGTATGTATGTATGTATGTATGTACGTATGTGCACGCGCACGCACACACACACACACACACACACACACACACACACACACACACACACACACACACACACACACACACACACACACACACACTTTATTGGTTGTAACCAGCAAAGTATTTTGGTGCATTTAGGGGATCTTTTTTAAAACGGGGGGGGGGCATATTTTTCATTAACAAAACACTTTGAAACTTGGAACACTGGTAGAATGTGTCATATACAACATCTTTTTCTCTTAGTCTTCTTTAAAAAAAAGAAATCCCTAAGTTATTCCATGTTAAAGTTGTCGTATTTCTGTAATTTCAACCAATCACTGACGTCCATTCAGCCGATATACATTAAGTGCCGACTACATAAACAAACGATTCTGAAACAATTCTATCGGTGATAGGGTTAGGGTTAGGGTAAAACAGCAAATTTAAAAAGAAAAAAGCAAATAAAACGAAGAAAAAAAAAAGAAAATGAAAAAGCAAATAAAACGAAGCTATGGCTTAATCAGCCAAAGGAGTAAATATAAACAACTGAATACTTGTCAGTGATTGGTTGAAATTATCGAAATAAGACAATTTTTTACATGAAATAAATTCGAATACAAAAATATTTTTCTGTTCTATAACACAAAATAGATAAGTATACGAAGTTTGAAAGTCTTTCCGTACCAAAAACACTACGTAAAACATTAATGAAAAATGTGGCCCCCGTTTTAAAAAAGATCCCATTTAGGTATTTTAACGTTTGATTTCGCGCTTCATCTCTCCCTAGTTCAATAAATTTAGTACCAGTCAATTACTGGGGTCAGTTTGGTTGACTTTCCCTTCTTCCAACATCTATAGTAGAACACGGCTCAACAGGAGTAAACACTATATATTCGTTATGCAGGACATACGCATACAGGATAAGATTATTATATTCCAGTACTTGTACACATCTCTACGTATTCTAGAGCAGCGGTGTCCATCCTCTTTATTTGTCCCACGGACAAGACAGTTTTCCCACTGGCATGGGGATGACGAATATAATAAAACAGACTTACATATATAATACAAATGTAATTGTTACATTATATGTTATGCCATTTATTTCTTGTAACATATATATATATTGAGGTAAAGAAACAAACGATTACACCAACTACATGAAGACGACCTTACCAACTGTCTAACTTACCTAGCACCATACCAATGACCGGGTAAAGTATAGGTATTTTTTTGTCGTATATTATAATGTTGTACAGAGTTATGCATGCTTTGGACGATGTTCTTAACCTATTGTACTACGTCAATATCAATAATGAAACAAATAAAAAACTCAACCTTCTATGACCGAATAAAGTTTCTCACTCTCTCCCTTTCTCTCTCTCCCTTTCTCTCTCTCCCTTTCTCTCTCCCCCTTTCTCTCTCTCACTCTCTCCCCCCTCTCTCTCTATACATATATGTATTCTTTTATTCGTTTCAGTCATTTGACTGCGGCCATACTGGAGCACCGCCTTTTAGTCGAATAAATCGCCCCCAAGACTTATTCTTTGTAAGCCTAGTACTTATCCTATCGTTCTCTTTTTCCGAACCGCTAAGTTAAGGAGACGTAAACACAAAAATCGGTTGTCACGCGATGGTGAGGGGACAAACACAGATACAAACATATATATATAAGTATATATATATATATATATATATATATATATATATATATATATACGACGGGCTTCTTTCAGTTTCCATCTACCAAATCTACTCACAAGGCTTTGGTCGGCCCGAGGCTATAGTAAAAGACACTTACCCAAGGTGTCACACAGTGGGACTGAACCCGGAAACATGTGGTCGGGGAAGCAAGCTTCGGATCTAGTTCAAAACGGAGCAACCAGTATTTTCTTAACGAAACACTTTGAAACTTGGGACACTGGTAGAATGTGTCATATAAAACATCTTTTTCTCTTAGTCTTCTTAACAAAAAAACGTACATCGCAAGTTATTTCATGTTAAAGTTGTATTTCTGTAATTTCAACCAATGACTGACGTCCATTCAGTCGGATACAGTAAGTGCTGACTACGTAAACAAACGATTCTGGCGGTGATAAAATTATTATTTCCTTGTCAAAAAATGGCTGAAGCATATTGGCAGTAGGGTTAGGGTTAGGGAGTAGCTAATAAACCTTTCATACAGTTTAGGCAGATGTTAACGAAATAAACACGCGTGAAAGAAAATGAAAAAAGCAAATGTTGTACACAAACAGTTCAGGCAGATGTTAACGAAATTATAAATGGAGATTAAATACGCTTTACACCGCTTACTCTGCCAAAGGAGTAACTGTAAACAGCTGAATACTTGTCAGTGATTGGTTGAAATTATCGAAATAAGACAATTTTTTACATGAAATAACTCCGAATACAAAATTTTTTTTCTGTTCTATAACACAAAATAGATAAGTATACGAAGTTTGAAAGTCTTTCGGTACCAAAAACACTACATAAAACATAAATGAAAACTGGTGCCCCCGTTTTGAACTAGATCCCAAACTTCTTGCCACACAGCCGCTTCTGCGCCTTTTCCAGTAGCTGAACTGTTGCAATGAGACGAGCTTCTTTGTGAATCTTCGATGAATTGCTTCAAGGTCTGCTGTTAATTTTACACTGTCGGGTGATCATAGCTGGGAGCAGTAATCCAAGTGGCTGAGGGAGAATGTCCTCCAGTGGACCATCATGGTTTCCTTCTCTCTGATTCTGAAAGTTCTCAGGATCCAGCCAGTCAGGTGTCTGCAGTTTGTCACCATCTTGGCAATGTGCACTTAGAAAAAGTTATCACTCATGTCGATACCCAGGTCTGACACTGATTTAGGTTCTGGGATTGTAATCCCCTGTGGGCCAGAGTACCCTGTAAGTTTTACTTTCAGTTATGAGCGCTGGTAGCGCAGGGCTTCGAATTTTCCAGCATTAAACTGAATAAGCGAGAATTTTGAAATTTAGTGGGCATGCACAGCAAAGTTCAAGATCAATCTGTGCCAAGCGGCTGTACTCTACATTAGCTTCGTTAATTTGGCAACAGTCCTGATACTTACTGATCAGTCCACGTATAGATATGTGTGTGTGTGTGTGAGTGTGAGTGTGAGTGAGAGAGAGAGAGAGAGAGAGAGAGAGAGAACGCTTTGTAAACAAAGTTAGAAGTGCCGATGTGTTGGTATTCTACAAAATATAAATATATATATATATAATTTGGTGCGGTGTAAAATATCTTTACATGAGTATGTCGTATAGGGCTTTCCTATAAGGTGTTATCCACCCCTGATTGGAACTATCCCGTATGACATGTACGCATGCTCAGTGACTTGCTTTAACAGTTGCAATCAGCTGAATGCACATCGCCAGTGACACTTGACATAATTACCCACACTCTGTGGTCAGGATTCTTTTTTTGGTTTGATGTCGGTATCGAAGGGATTACCAGACACCGGACAATACAGTGAGAGCAGCTTTCACTCACATCGTGGTATTCGATGCTGTGTACGTGTCTGTCGTGGTAAAATATGTCACTCCTTAACTGTTGCTTTGCTTTCATCCGTAGCACGAGGTAATTATGTCATTATCTGTGAAATTCGGCAACTTACAAAGATCTTTAGATCAGGCAATTCTTCACCGAGAGGAGATATAAGCTTCTGCTTATTCCTGTCTGAAGTATCGTCCGATACTTCAGACTTATCGTCCGATGAATTTACTTTGTTGACATTCTTCATCGACAGAATTTTTATTCCTTTCAACCTTTCAGTCAAGTCCGCCTTTCTTCCAGTAACATACTGTCCATATAATCTTAAATATTTCTTTAACTCAGGCACAGTAAGTACTTCGATAGCTGAATCATCAAGCTGCGTTATACCCATAATAAGACGTAAAACAATAACAATGGCGTGGGTAGCCTCCGGAAGTTTAATTATCTACATGGAGCGCCGCCTAGCCAAGGGAGATAACCTACTTATAGGAAAGCCCTATAGTGTAGGATATCTTCACAAACTCTGTCTACAAGAATATACCATCTGGTATTTAATTTTTTTTCACCTAAAACATTGTGGATAACCTGTCTAACCTGTGTATTCACAGTTGGTTGCTGCAGTCAGTTTGCTTATCACAAATCTGGAGTTGTAGGAAATAACCCTAAGCTGCGTTGGTGGCCGTGGCAGTGTGGAGAGAAAGTACTGGCGGGAGGATTACATGAAGTTTTAGGACTTCGCTGAAATATTTGAGAGGTGTGGTGACGTGGGGTACACCCCTACAGTTGGAGGTTATCTACTGTGTATAGGAAGAATTAAGTAAAGTTGTCAATTTTCATTGATATTTAATATTATTTTCAAAACATTGTTGCTCAGAAAAAAATGCAAATAACAAGAAGCAAACTGCAAACATTCAACATGTATTTGTTGTTGTTGTCGTTGTTGTAGATATTGGCTACTGTAAGTCCAGCAGATCTTCGATCAAAAGTTTTCCATCTGTGACCATCCCATCTTCCAGACATAATGTACCTGAGACTACATTACCCAAAGTGCGCTTCTCTTTATCAAGACTGTAGGGTGTTGATTGAGATAGATGATCCTGCTATTTCTAACAGGTCAAGTAACCATGAAGAGACGCCCATATCAGCTCGTATATACGCGCGCACACACACGCGTGTGCGTATTTCAGAAGTAATTGATTCTCCTTACAGTTGAGATCAACCACCAAGTGAAACTCGAGTACTTGTTATTTTTTGATACACGCAAACGCATTCACGACTCATATAAATCATGTAACATTTCTAAAATATAATTGAGTTCGTAACTCAAAAATACCGTCCGCATAAAACATAATAGTTAAGTCAGTGTTAATATATGTAATACAAAGATCATTGAGAAGTTAACTATAAATAATTATATGGCGAATTATAAACAAATAAACTTTAATTATTTCGGCAAGCATGGGAGACAACTCCAGACATGACATACGAAATTCTTACATTCTCTCGATTTCCTGTAATTCGGACCGCCTCATGGTTATAGCAGTCAAAATGGAAAAGGCGTTACCCCGAAGGGTAGCGAGAGAGATGCGCTGGAACAGCCATTCTAACAAGGGGCTCGCAGAGCTCATGGTAATTCCTCTAAGGCATGATATTTAACTTTGTCATACCTGATCCTACAGACCTATGATAAAAAAACTATCTAACAGTGACCGTCTTTATATTTCTTTCTAAGTCGGCGTATTTATTATTACATTATTTGTGTCCTGCCTTATTTAGAAGAGATGTAACCTTTATTTTTAGGAAATCAGATGACCGCATAGAGATTCTGTCATTCAATCAGCGTTTTATTGGAAATGCTACTTTCTCAATATGACGAGCTCATACATTTTTATTATTCAAGTAAAAACCTGGTATTTATGGTATCAACCTTAACGCAAAGAAAGGAAAAGTCAACGCTCCTAGAGTTTAAAACTCGAATCAGAAGGGAGTCAAAACTGAATGCTCGAAAGCATTTACTCCACTTAGTCCAGTAATTTGTGGAGGCTCAATGGCCCAGTGGTTAGGGTAGCGGACTCGCGGTCGGAGGATCGCGGTTTCGATTCCCAGACCGGGCGTTGTGTGTGTTTATTGAGCGAAAACACCTTAAGCTCCACGAGGCTCCGGCAAGGGCTGGTGGCGACCTCTGTTGTACTCTTTCGCTCCAACTTTCTTTCACTCTTTCTTCCTGTTTCTTGAGTAACGCTGCGATAGACTGGCATCCCGTCCAGCCGGGGGGAACACATACGTCATAGATACCGGGAAACCGGGCCCATGAGCCTGGCTAGGCTTTAAAAGGGCGCATAAATAAAAGTCCAGTAATTTACTTTGGGGTTGCTCCATGACTTTACTTTCATTCTAAATACCAAATTTAAGAATTTTCTAGCTTCATTAGTTTATATATTAACACTGAATGCCGGATAAAGCGACAAATCTTCTGAGTACTCTATTGTAATGTGAGGCGGTACTATTGAAAAAGGCGTCATCTAGATGTAGAGAAGAAATTAGTTTATTTATATAAGAAACTAGATTCGTGGTATTATTATGAGGGCTATTAGATTGCTTATTAATAGGGAGAAGCTTCTCATTAGAATTACGGTAGGATTTAAATCTACTGGTGTGTAAGTCCAAGATAAAATCTAAGAAGTTAATAATACTCAGAATCGTATCTACTGTGATTTTTAAATCCACAGGACAGAAGAATGGAATCAAATCCTACCCAAGCATATCCAATTGGTATCCACTCATATTTCGAGTAGTAATTAACCCGTCATCTCTGTATATGCCTGCTCTCTGATTTAATTATTTGCGGAAAGAATCCATAATGTACAATAATCCCTCGACTATCGCGGGTATTACATTACCAAACCCTTCGCGATAGATGAAAATCCGCGAAGTAGAAACAATACTGTACTGTATATTTTATTTATTATTTCTATAATTTGTATATTTTATTATAAAGGCAAAACAACACCACGGAGGAATCGACGTAAGCTTAAATAATAAACCGCGATTAGTGAACCACGCCATGGCGAGGGATTACTGTAACGTATAATCACACACATATCTACCCCGTCATGAGTACCCATTGGTATATCAAGTAGTTCTACACCGTTTTCTTTTTACTCAGGTTACTTCCTCTTAAAACGCAAACATTTTCTTGACATGCAAGAATGCCGATGTTCCTAACAACTGTAAGGGTTTGGCAAAATCCAGAGCTTTTAAGAGACCTCATGCAATTATTTATTTCTTGACTACAAAATTTTCTTGTGGATTGCTCCCAAATTTGGTGACGATGAAATGACAAGCCAGTCTGGCCAGGATAACGTTCTTAGTAACTGTTGCATGTTAAAATATATAATAATTTTCGAAACAACACGAAACGTTATTTTTAATTTTGAAAACAAGTTCTTCATTAAAATGGAACTTTATAGTTAGGTACCCACACAGGATTTAGTTTATTATTTTACCATTAACAGATTGTATTGCTTGACTGGGTTTGATTAGTTAACATATGTTGGAAAAGTGAGTTTCTCAGTGTTTGAAGGGGGGTTAATGGTATACATGTTTATCTCCCTAGTCTTTTTATTATCTACATCTCTAAGTATAGCAAAAAGCTGTATTTTGTCTTCTGAGTTCAACTACTTCAGCAAGATCATCTTGTGCATGCAACTTATGAGTAAAGCTGGAACTACGATTATGGTTATAGGATTTTTTTTTACGTTACTCGCCATTTTTGTTATTTTTTCTTTAATGTATAACACTAGTTCAAGGCGGTGCCCCAGCATGGCCGCAGTAAAATTACTGAAACAAGTAAAAGGTAAAAGATTAGAACATGGTTTTTGTCTTATTTAATTCCGTTTAATAGCAATAAACAGACTCGTTTAATAAACGCCAATTTAATGTCAGTTTCATTTCGTTTACTAAGCTGCGGACTCAAATAATTTCTTATTGCTGGTTGGTTATAGACATTGAATTTTTATATATTTGTTAGAGTAGAGCAGCCGATGACGAGATGTCTATGTTTACTTCGATATTTTTTGATGTTAATGTCGTATTTATGTAACTGTACATTTCCCTCTTTTGCTTGTTCGTTCGTGCTGTGTCAGGTTCTCTTCGGCATTTTGATCTTCTTCTGATTGTAGTTCTAGAATTTAACTCTTTACTCTTACTCTTTTACTTGTTTCAGTCATTTGACTGCGGCCATACTGAAGCACCGCCTTTAGTCGAGCAAATCGACCCCAGGACTTATTCTTTGTAAGCCTAGTACTTATTCTGTCGGTCTCTTTTGCCGAACCGCTAAGTTACGGGCACATAAACACACTGGCATCGGTTGTCAAGTAATGCTATGGGGACAAACACAGACACACATATATATACATATATACGACGGGCTTCTTTCAGTTTCCGTCTACTAAATCCACTCACAAGGCTTTGGTCGGCCCGAGGCTATAGTAGAAGACACTTGCCCAAGATGCCACGCGGTGGGACTGAACCCGGAACCATGTGGTTGGTAAGCAAGCTACTTACCACCCAGCGACTCCTGTGCTACCTGAGTATATTCCACTGATGAAGGTAGAGCATTTCTTATGCAGAGCCAGAAATCCGGGATCTGGAATTATCCAGTAATTTTTTGCAAGTTTATTTTGTCTTTTTGTCTGCTCTCCTGCTGCTGCATGAACATTTAATGTGGTTTTAGAGTCAAGTTTTGGCTG